>NC_046170.1:4244845-4464845 GCF_011064425.1 Rattus rattus
GAAATATAGATTCAAATATACAGGGAAGTGTAACTATAGCACTTCCATCATGCCATCTAGCTATGATCGTTGTCATTCCCTTGATAGGCGACAGACACCGAGACAGAATTTTGAATATGAAGTTTGCTTGCCGCAAACTGCAACTTAGCACTCATTTCTCCTCAGATCTCTGGTGTTGTTCCTGGGAGAGTCACAGCAGACCTGGGAGGGAAGAACACATTTGCTAGATCTGTGCTTTGAGGCTTGGGTGGTACGTTGCTAGACAAAGGAGGACAGAGGCTTACAGACACGGAGCAGTAAAGAGCACCTGGAAGTAGAAAGGCCATGGACAATTGCAGGAGGATCCAGATGTCGTCATGTATGGCTGCAATCCTATGACTAAGGGATGGGGAGAGAAGCCATTGGTAGAAAGGACAGATGGGAAGAGCCTTGATTAGCAGGTTAAAGAGCTGATCTATTCTGTGGGGATAAACAGAGCTGTAGAAATCCTTGACTGATTCAAGAGAGGAGGCCAGTGCATATCAGCACTGGGGATCTCCTGGCTGTACTCTGCCTTCCTGTGAAGTCAGGTATTTCCGGCCTACAGGGGGATGCAAATTTGCCCAAGGTTTCTTTCTTGATGAACCCATTGCCTTCAATGACAAGGACGGCCCGATTCCCAGAGCCTTCCCCAGTGGGGAAGACCCGACCTCCCCACTCCCACTCCACCCCCATCTCAGCCTTTAGCTGCACAGCCAGGGCCAATTAACAAGCCACGGAGAAGGAGCAATCAGGGGAAGGGAGTCCAGTGCAGAGAAACATCGGTTTATAATTAGATGGCCTAATCACCTGCATAAATTGTGTATTTCTTATGATCGATGCGCTAAATAGCTCTCAGTCTTAATTAAGTTCTGCTGACTATTCACTTTGAAGACTCACTCATGTGTGATTCACAGCTCCCAAAATAAACAATGGCCACAAGAGCCACCTGGAAGAGCTGGCAGTCCCTGCTGCCTTCTTCCACCTCTCCCTGCCCCCCGAGGTGTTCTTGTCCATCTCAGAAGATGGGATTGATGGGCTGAGATGGAGCCTTGAGCTTCCTGACTTCTTTGCCGAGAACCTGGGAAAGAGATGCCAGGTCTAGACCAGGAACCCAAAGATTGCTTTATTCTCCACCTAGTGACCCATCCTTCTTGAGAAAATGAGACCTGATGATCCCTAGTCCTCTCTGTGCAGGGATACAGAGCACTCTAGCCCTTGCTGCTATGTAGGCCCTCATCCTGGGCCTGGACCAACTTCCTCAGCGGGCTCAGATTTTTAATGCCTTGCTGAACAAAATCCCTGAGGTTTCAAAGGTGCACAGGCTGTATTCTGTTCCAGCTTCTTCTCCATCCACAATATGTCTATAGTGCTCTCCCTCTGGTACCTGCTTCTGTCTCTAATGACCCATTCTGATTTGTCACCTGGTCCTCCTGGCTTCTAGCAACTTCTATCAGTTTATGGTGGGTAAAGCTAAAGCATTGACCTTCATCCTTTCCAACCCATCCCATTGGATGCTTCGCTTGTCTCTCTCTCTCCCTGCCCTATGGTGGGGTTAACTCCAAGAAAACCCCGCCCAACAGATAATCGAAACACCATTTCCACCACTGACGCCTTCCTCCTTCCCAGGCACAGAGAGAGAGGCGAATCCTGCTGAGGTCAAATCAAAGTTGGCACCACATCTATCTCATACTTCCCTTCCTGTAGATTAGTGACAATTTAATAATACTGTAATGGGGAAAAACAAAGTTTGTCCCAGAACATGATTCCTTCAAGAATGGAGCAGGCAACCCAGTGAAGAAGTCCTGTCCAACAGAACATTCCACAGTGATGGCCATGTGCTACAGCTACACAGTCCAACATGGCACCCCTCACCACACTTGTCCTGCTATAGATACATGGCTAAGAAGCTGAATGTTCTATTTTGCTTAATTTCAACAGCCACTCTGAGCTAGCAGCTGCTATTTGGGGCAACACAGTTCTAAGGACAGGATGTCCAACCTCGGGTTGTCCTAAACTTGTTTCCCTGACTCTAGGGTTCAAGTCTATCTGTCACTCCCACAACTGGACTTAGCCTTCTTTGGAAGCCCTGTCATTGGGAATGACCTTGGCTCTGGAGTTCTCTCACTACCAGTTATGTCTCTCTGGTTTGAGGTTATTCCCAAGAAGGGAAGTATTAAAAAAAAAAAAAAAAAAAAAAACAAGTATTAGAAGGGGAAAGAATATGATCAAAATATATTGTTTGTTTAAAAATAAACAACTTTATAAGAAAAAAACAGTAAACTTAAGGACAAAAAATAAAATAAAATCATGTTATAAAAAGAAAATAATCAGCACTGACTACTGATACCCCCAAGAACCCCACATCCTGTTTCAAGGAAGGACTTTGAAACCTTAAGCCAAGTGGGCTGGTCTATCTCCATCTCCCCGTGAACTTTAAGGTACCATCTGTCTTCTTAGAGCGATCACTAGAATAATTAGACTTTAATTACACCGCCATCACCATTATCATCTCCCAGACACAGATATCCATCCAAAGCATATGTAATTCAAAGCCAATGACATGCCATCTGCTTCTAGCCATGCTATACCTGGTCAGTCCCTTTCCATGCAGTCAGCAGTCAGGTATTGACTAGAACAGGGTTCAGATTCTTCCTTCTTCATCCAGCCTCTACATGATGCTGAGAAAGTCCTGCTGTGAGTGGGAAAAGCCGTGTCTCCCTTAATAATATCCCAAAAAAAAAAAAAAAAAAAAAACTTGAAGCCAATACTTGTTTGTCTAAGTTTCATTCTGAGGAAAATGAATGCATTTGCTCATTTTTGCTGTAACCCACATTCTATTTCTAGCCCTGCGTTGTTTTGTTTCCTGTATTCTAGTCTTGCATCCCACACTGACTTCAATGTCCTCTACTCTACAACTCCAGATTTCCAGGAGTCTCTCGACCCATACTGCCCTGACAGTCTAGAATTTTCTCTTGTGTTTTCAATGGCTTTTTTTTTTTTTTCGGAGCTGGGGACCGAACCCAGGGCCTTGCGCTTCCTAGGCAAGCGCTCTACCACTGAGCTAAATCCCCAACCCCTCAATGGCTTTTTAAAATAGAATTCTTCTTTGTCATCTCCATGCTGACGGAATGAATACGTGAATAAATTGGTGAGTGAATGAATAAATGAATGAATGAATGAATGAGTGAGTGAACATATACAACCCTGCTGAGCCTCGCTAGTTAGGGTTCCTTACCCACATACACACCCATGGTGCTTGTTAGAAGCTGGGCACAGAGCCATCCATCATGCTCCGGGCAGTGGTGACCCTGCTCTTTGATCCCACCTCAGTTCCCATTGACTTTGGCTCATGCTGTAGTGAGGGCATTTCCACCACCATGAAGCAGAGCTGTCACGGTGATCTAAGAATGCCTTGTTCTTGTTCCACAGTCGTAGCAACGAAATAAGTAGAGTATAGTGACAGATGGGTCCATGGTGACAAGGAGGCTGTGACTATCCCTCCTCCCCTGGCAGGAGGATCACTGTCACCTAAGATTCTAATCCCCTCCTAGTTGCACATGGTGTTACACAGTGCTAGTGGAATGGGGCACTACAGTCTTTGTGATGTGGGTGCAAAATCAACCATCCATTTACAAGGGTACAATCTCCCAGTGGCTCATCTGGCTTGAGAATCACCTATGCTCCTGTGAGTAACCCCAACAAACTTACTGGTTTGCCATGCTGAAGTTGGGTGGAATCCTTTCTTAACATCTCTCCAGGGAAAGAAGCAATTATTACTAAACACGCCGCCAGTTCTAAACAAAGAATAGCATCTTTTAAAAATGAATTTGGGGCCACTTCTACTCCAAGGACAAATGGAGGCAGAAAAATCAGAGGTTCAAAGCCTTCCTTGCTCTATGTAGTGGGTTTGAAGCCAGTGTGGGCAACATGAGAACTTGTCTCAAAATAATAACAAATGTATTAATTTTATGATCATCATTGTTATTTTATTATTATCATCATCATCATCATCATCGTCATCATCATGATTACTTAAAAGTAGGGTAGACTTGGAAAGGAAGGAAGACAATAGCAGAAGGGAGACTCCTACCAGACCAGAGCAGCACACTACGGCTAACAAGATGAGGCAGTGAGCAAAGGTTCTTGCTGCCCAGCCTGATGACCTGAGTTTAATCTTTGAGAGACCTGCTCTCCTACAAATCGTCCCCTGACCTCAACATCCTCACACTAGTAAATACCCACACACACACACATACACACACACACATATACACACACACACACTAAATAAATAAATAAATAAATACATAAATAAATACATAAATAAATGCAGTAAGCAGAGGAGTAAAAGCATTTCGAAGAGATTTTAAAAGTGAACTAACAAAAAAGGTAGGGCACTGGGGATGGGTGAGACCACACCATCTTATTCCTACAATGGAGGAGACAACATGGTTGATCCTGAAAAAGGAAAGTACCCACCCCTGTGTGCCCTTTTCCTCCTCCGCAAAGGGTCCCAGGCAAGCAACCAAGAGAGGATCTCAGGTCGTTATGGATTTACCATTAGTCGTCTATCATTCACCGCCTCTTGTGCCTCACCCTACAGACCATGAGAGCAGGCACAGAGAGGGAATTAAATGTGCCCAAGTGGTGGAGGTAGCTCAGAGAGAGGTTGGATCTCACAGTGTGGTCTCTACCACTCACCAGCAGCAGGATTGCTGACAAGCACCACCTCCCTCCAGACACTGGAGCTGCCAAAAGAAGAAAAGGAAAGTTTGTGGGTCTATTCAGCTATTAAACTACCACCAATTTTCACAGAGTACCTACTCCAGTTCCTCTTTAGAATTCAGATTCCGCCTCACCTTTTAGGCCACAGCAGCTCTCATCAGTCTTCCGCCTGACACATGACAACACAAGTTCTATAAAATTTCAGGCCTAGTTTTCAAAAAATGTCTTCTCTGTCATGTGGGTTTCAAACCAAGTTATTCATTTGGAGCAAATACTGATGAAGCTCTCCCCAGGTATTGGTCGCTCAGTTAATCTGAAATCCACTACTGCTTTTGAGAGGTTCACTCTCCAGAAAGACAAGACAGATAAATGCAGGCTGCCTCCCCAGTGCGTTTGCGTCCTCCAAGCGTGAGTATAAGTCTTCCTTGGACAGGAGGCACTGCATTTTCCATCATAACCTGAAAGTGAAGACAATTGGGGCTGAGAGTCTGTGCTTTTTCTACACTCCTGTAATAGTCCCAGTTAAGATTGCTGAAGCCCTGATCAGAAAACAACACACACGGTCTGGTCGCTCCACCAGCATCTACTGTTGCTTGGTTCCATGAGACGCTATGTACAATGCTGGTCAAGTCTTCCATTCTGAAAGATCTCCCTGGAAGGAGCGAGTGAATAAACTACTCTTCTTTTTTCTTTTTTATTGATGTGTGTGTGTGTGTGTGTGTGCGCCCATGGAGGCCAGAAGATGAGTCAGATCCCTTGGAACTGGAGCTCTATGCATTTGTGAGATGCCCAATGTAAGTGCCAGAGTGCAAACTTCCGGCCCTCTGATAGAGCAGGAATCAGTCTTAGCCACTGAGCCACCTGTCCAGCCTCAACGACTACTTTTCTATCTGTCACACAGGCACAGCTGGGTCTGTTTGCCCCTTTGGTATACGTCTCTCATCATGAAATAATGAATCGTAGCTAATAGCATCACTTTGTCTCTCTATGTACAAACCCTTTCTAAATGTTCATCTTTTCAAACATTTGCTTAGATATTATCGCCGGTTTGCTCTATCATCTAAAAGAAGAATATGGAATATGGAATAGTTAAGGCAGTAGGTATTAACTATTACAAAGGTTTTAGGGACTTCTAAGTGTTTAATTGTCACTACAAATACTGTTCCTATCATATCTTATAAACAAAATACTTACTTTGAGCCTTTTCTATGTTGAGACCCATCCATTGATGTCAATCCTTGGACTCTATGCATGCAAAGTCAGGTAAAGGCCAGAGATTAAAGTATTTGGATCTTTTTTAAGACTGAACTTATGTCCCAAAGAGGAAATAGCTATAGGATGTGCTACAAAGTCGGACAGTTGAGCAACTGGAATGAGGCTGGGTATGTAGGTTGGCAGAGCGATGGGGGTAGAATTGGCTATGCCGATATGAGGACCCACCATGGTTCCACAGAGGGCTGTGCCCAGAGGGAAGTCCCACAAGTAGAACTAAGGGTCACTCTCTTGAACGTCTTAGCAATTTTAGGTAAGAATTTGTGTTTTAGAAGTCCAGTGAGACTTTAAGCAAATCCCAGGATATCAGATCATGGCGCCTCCACTCACCATCCTTTCCACTCCTGCTGCCCCAAGATAGGCTCTTGGTCCTCTGTCCCATGTCCCTACTTACTTGTACTCTGGAGAGGAGTTGGCCTAGGTATGACTTCCAGGATATTTAAGGTCATGTGCCAAGTCGCAGGGTGGGGTCAAATCTCTCCACCGAAGACTAACATACTCAGCCTGTGTTCTCATTTAATCTGTCTGTCTCAAAATTAAATAGCAAATTAAAAGACAACCGTGAGGGCGAAGATGACTCAGTGAGACCATTTACTGCATAGGCATGAGGCCCTGAGTCCAACTCCCCCAACACACATGTAGAAAAGCAATATATAACTATATACACAGCTGTAACCCCTGGGGACAGAACCAGGAGAATGATTTTTGGATTTCTGGCTGCCAATTTAGCGCCAAGATCAGTGGGGAGAGCCTGTTAAGTGAACTATATACAAAATTGTAAACAAGGCACCCTTTGTCCTCCTGTAACTTCTGTGTGAGTATACATGGGCACACACACATGTATACATACACCATACACAGGCATGTATACATACTTACATATAATACATGGATAGATAGATAGATAGATAGATAGATAGATAGATAGATAGATAGATAGATAGATAGATAGATAGACAGATACATGGATAGATGGATAACTCCCTCCCATGATAGATAGTGACAAATAAGGAAAGAGCCCTTGGCTCTTTTCTGAACAAAGGACCTCACATTTTCAGTTTTTGGTAGGCCCCACAATGGCAGAGGCAGACCCGAATATAACTGAAGCTAGACAGGTGGGTTGGAGACAGATTGGCCGGGCTCCGCTGCTGCCACGCTCAGACTATACTTTTTAAGCCAAGGTTGGCATACTTTTTCTCTAAAGGGCCAGATGGTAATTATTTCAGTCTTTATAGCCATATGCTCTCAGATGCAATGACTCAATGCCACCATTATAATGCAAAAGCAGGAGGAGATAGTACAAAAATCAACACGTAGAACTACGTTTCAATAAAACTTTATTTAAAAAATACAGTAGGCAGGGTTCGATCTGCAGGCAATGATTTGCCATCTCCCAAAGTAGACAAGTGGGCAATTCTTAAAGGCAATTGACCAAAAAACAAAGGCCCAGAATCAGAGAATTTTCTAGAAGGTTAACTTGACTTCACTGTGGAGTAGAGAGAGGATCATTCTAGAAAACAATGTTGCGGGTTGGGGATTTAGCTCAGTGGTAGAGCGCTTGCCTAGCAAGCGCAAGGTCCTGGGTTCCGTCCCCAGCTCCGAAAAAAAGAAAACAATGTTGCTAACATTCCAAGGAACCTGGGACCAAGACTCAGCAGTGGCCATGGATTTGGAGAAGAACAAAGCAATATGAATATCTCCCCAAGGGGCTGACGTCAAGGTCGCTGACCCAACTTGAATGCTTTCTTCTACAGAGGAAAGAAAGAACAAGCGGAGAGTTCGGACTACCTTCACCACAGAGCAGCTACAGGAGCTGGAGAAGCTCTTCCACTTCACCCACTACCCCGACATCCATGTCCGGTCCCAGCTGGCTTCCAGGATTAACCTGCCCGAAGCTCGAGTACAGGTACAGCACCCACCTTCCAGCCAGTCACGTGCTGGGTCCTCAGCCTTCCGGGACTGCCCCAACTGAAACTGCCACTGGTTTTATCTCGAGGGTTGACGTCACAGCCAAATGTTACTTTCTAAGCAATGACACCAACCTCATTTAAGAATGAGTCTCCTCGATCCGATGCCCTCTTCTGGTGTGTCTGAATACAGCTACAGTGTACTCACATACATAAAATAAATAAATAAATATAAAAAAAAAAAAAAAGAATGAGTCTCCTCGCTGTGGTGTGGCAATGTAGTGGGTGGGTACCAGCGCCCCATCTCCTAACTTATTTATGCTTCCTAAAGGTTGCTTACAGTATCTATCTGCCTCACAGTTGGTTGGGGTCCACCAACAATTTTACTAAGATTATCACTTTGAGTTTTGCTACACACACAGTCACTGTCAGAGAGGCCCATGTTCCCTGCCATTGTGGCCGGAAAGCAACCACACCCAAGGCATAAAGAGGTGAACACGGTGACATTGATTTACGAGTGTTGAAATCTGGTTTTGGTACAATTTGCAGGTGTTTAAAAAAAAAAATACTGTTCTTCTTCTGGTGTCTTTCTTTAATGATTTAAAATTGTGCAGATCACCCCTCAGCTTGGGGGCCGCTCCAACATTTGGAATGGCAGTGTAGCTTATCAGGGTCCTGTTGGCGAGCCTAGAATGCATCCGTGTCCCCTGGGTGTAAGCAGAGTAGACAGTCCGAGGATCTGCTGTTAGAGACAAGGTTTCATCACCAGCCGCCATAATCTGACACCCATAATCTCCTTACCCCGAGTATCCACTCCTTTTGTCCATGCTTAGAGACACAGTAGCCCTTTGTCCCTTCCAAGGTAGACCCAGAGCACTCTTTTAGACACATTCAGTGTCACAAGTCCTAGGCTGACATGAGAGAGTCTGTCATATCCAACTATAACTCTGTTGGCACTCTCACTGAATACAAAGTCCTCTACACTCTTCTTTTTTCTTTAAATACAGTGCATTCGATTTCATTCGAAATCAAAGCAGAGGTCCGATGTGCTGCTCTTTGTGTCAACCTCCTTTCTTTCTGGCTGGAGCCCAGCCCCGCTCCCCCTTCCCCCCTATTTGGAACTGTGCTCCAGCTGAGTGCTTAGCACCTGTGTCTGCCATCACGTCTAGACTCCAGCACCTGCCTCCCCAGAATCACCAAGTACAAATGGCCACATGTCAGACACCATCAGGGCGCCCACCGATGCAGAGATCTGCCAATGTTCAACCTAGAGATGCCAAGTGGCCCACGGAGGTTGTAAACTGGTTACCTGCTGATGGCAAACAGCCCACAGATGGGTTTTAGTTGGCCTGCACAGCATTTGAAAATGCAAAGGCATTCATTTTTTTTTTTTAAATATCATGATTTTCACTTTGGAAATTGAATGAGTCTGATACACATTCCCACATGGCAACTGTTAACAGGACCTGAGGCTCTGTTCACGGCAGACCCTACCTAGGGCTTCTCGGTTATCACTCATGAATATCCATCCCCCACCCCATTTCCACTCTAAAGATTATGACTCTGGTCTCTTCCCTGAAGTCTCCAGACTTCACATGCAAAGAACTTCCCCCTCCCCCAGTTACAGTGAAGCACTCATTCTTTGGGCGGATATCAATGCTCTGCATTTGGGGGAGGGGGGGGAGAAGATACCAAATGGGAACGGTAATAGTTGAACTGTATTTCTTTTACAAACATCATTTCCTTTCTCTGACCACAGATCTGGTTCCAGAATCAGAGAGCCAAGTGGAGGAAGCAGGAGAAGAGTGGGAGTGCCCCACAGCAGCCTGGTGAGGTCAGCTTGGCCCTACCCTCAAACATGGACATGCATGTGAGTGACCCAGTCCTTAGTGGAGCTAGAGGGACAGTTATGTGGGAGCATCTCAACCAGGCCCTGAGGCGAGGAAATCCCGAGGGAAGTGCCTACAGTACCAAGCACAATGGAAATCCTTCTAGAAGTAGGAAGGTCAAGGAAGGAAGACAGGACCTTAGAACAAATGTCTGGCTGGCTCTCCCTTTGAGTGACAGGAAGGAGTGGTTTTATCACTTGTATAAAACTTCATAGTTCTCAAAACAGTGTCATGGGTAAAGTATAAAACACAGGGGTTGGGCATTCGGCTGTAAAGCAGACTGCCCAGTCTTATACCTCAGCTCAAATCCCACATCACAGGGTAGCATAAAAGATTCGCCTTGCCCCTTAGAGGTCAGTACTAAAGTTTGGGCAAAGATGAAATGACTGAGATCTGGAACATTCTATTCATGGACTGCTACTGAAGAAGGGCTCTGAGGACTAAGGCGATGTCCCAGGCACATAGTTGCTCTTCATGCTGTGAGGATTAAATGCAGCAGGTCAGATTCTGCCCAGGTTAGCTGAAAAGTACTCTTGACCTCTGCCTGCAAATGAATGTTGGTGACCTTGCACTCAACTAGGTCACACGGGAGGCTGAAAGTCTCAGGCAAGGCAGAACAAGCTGGCCACACTACCCGGCTACCTGAGTCATGGGGGTACCTAGGAGGGAGCAGGGACAGTCCTCAGTAAAGGTTAGGGTTCATTGTTCCCCTCTGGTCTCTCCTGACAGGGTCCTGTGCTGACGCCCACTGCTCTGCCCACATTGGTGCCACCCACAGAATGCTACCTCCTCTCTCAGACTCAGCTCGCTTCAAGTTGGTTCCCTGCCCAGATTCCCCTTGTCCCATGGCACCCATGGGACCTGCAGCCCCTGCCTGGCCCTCTCACCCAGCAGCCTTGTGTCCCTACCTTCATCCTCCCACCCCCAAACCCCAAGTGGGGCAGCATCTGTGCAATGCCAACATAGGAACTGGTTTCTCTCTTCCCAAGCAAGCAACTCTCCTCCCTCAGTGATGGCTGACAGCCCTGGACCTCAGAGAAAATCACTTCTACAGTCCATCAATGGCCCCCAGCTGAGGAAGCTACCCAGAGCTTGCCATTAAAGACTGTACCAACCATGGACGACAGCCAAGGACAGCACACATCTCACCAGCCAGTCATTCTCCTAGTGCAGAAGCCTGGCTGACTAAGGGCTGGGATGAAGCTCAGAATAAGCTGCTCTCCTCTCACCCCTCATCTATAACCAAGCAGCCATTTCTGTGGATCCCTTTTGCCCTTATTTAGGAGAGCCATGGGAAATACAAGGCATGGGGGGGCGCAGGAGATTGCACATCCATGAACCCATCCGTATACTCGTTCACGGAATGCTGAGCACTGTGCACTTGCAAACAGATGTTGGGCTGCACAGGTCAGATTCTGCCCAGGTTAGCTGAAAGGTGATCCTAACCTCTGCCTGCAAATGGATGTTGGTGACATTGGACTCAGCTAGTGTCTAGCACATTCCTAATGACTTTGATATGAAAAAAAAAAAATCTCAGAATGGGAGAGAAATAGAAGAAATTGTTCTTAATTTAAAAGAGAATTCAGTGTCCTTGTCATTGTGTTGGGCTGGAAAAGGCTGGTGTCCATCCTCACGGCATTACTGATGAGCAAAACAGCAAAGTTCTTTGTGTTCCCAGGGCCCAGCTAGACCACCCCCATCTGTGCTAGGCCTTTGCTCTGCTCTTTGCTTCCTTGCAGAGACTCAAGCCAGTGGCCCTCAACCTGTGGATGGCAACCCCTTTGGCCAACCTCTATGTCCAAAACGATTAACATTATGATTTACAGCAGTAGCCAAATTACACTTCTGAAGTAGCAATTAAATAATTTTATGGTTGGGGTCACCACAGCATGAGGAACTGGATTAAAGGCTCACAGCATTAGGAACGTTGAGAACCACTGCCCTAGGCGGACTACATGTCCTGCTGAGTCTGGTTTTTCCTGTCTCTAAGATGGAGACGGTATCTCCCAGCTGACCTACGGCAAAGAGCAACTGGGAGGCTCTGGGATGTGCAGGGTGGGCAGACGCTGGAATGGCATTGGCATCTCATGCCTTACTGGACAGGCAATGGCGCTTGCAGTCCCCACCTCAACAGACTCCTACTCCCAGAGGCCTCCTGTTGGGCTCTCTTTCTGCCCAAGAGTCTGAGGCTTGTCCTTGCTGCTCCCCTCAGATAGATAGCTGGAGATAACCTCTGCATATAGCTCCAGAGTAGGTTCTAGAAAATTTATCCTGAATCCAAAAGCACCTGAAATCTGCATAATGCCTGACCTGCCTCAGAGGTCGGCCAAGAGTAGGTCTTAGCTGTGCATACCCTCCAACTTGTTCATGACATCGTTGTTTCATGTCTCTGGGCCTTAGTTTCCCCATCTGTTAGTTAAAGATATCAATGTCAGCTCTGCCCTGGGGTATTCAGTACACCAAAAGTACAGACCACAGCTCACAGGACAATAGGACTGTTCTTCCAACTGAGAAGTTCTCGGCCACCCTGTACCATTGAGGATTGGAGCCCGACCTGCAGATAACTCTGGGTGAAAAGAGACAGCTAGGGAAAGGTGGGGAAACACAAAAGGCAAGTAGTTCATAGTTGGGTAGCCTGTTGTGTTGGGTCACTGTGACAAAACGCCTGAGATAAACAATCTATCAGGAGGAAATGTTTCAGGGGTTGAAGGTCAGAGTCCTCTGGTCATGTTGCTTTGGGCCTGTAGTAGCACAGTACATCACAGTGGAGGGTGTGGTAGAAACCCCTTTCCTTCATAGCCACCAGGAAGCAGAGAAAGGCAAGAGAGGGGTCAGGGTCCTAGCATCCTCTTAGAAAACACAACTTTAGCAACTTAACTTCCCCAAATTTCTAAAGGCCCTGCCACCCTGCAGGTGCACCACAGGCTTGAAACCAAGCCTTTAACGCATGCACGGGCCTTTGGAGGCTCGTAGGCTTAAAACCATGGCCAGAAATCCATTATACAAGTGTAACTCGCATCATTTTTCTATTCCTGGACTTAACTGTCTGCACTCTTAGCAAGAAATTTATTCTGGTAGCTTCTAGATTATTAATTCCCAGTTTAAATGTGGTGTCAGATCTCCCAGGGATTGAACTCAGGACAGAAGGCAAGACCCTCTACCTTCTGAGCCATCTTGGCAACGTAGGAGACATGAGTTGCTCAACTGCAAGAAGCTTAGCTTTGCTGCTATAAGAAACACTGAGTCTGGGCACATCTTCCTCCCAGGAGACTCCTTCCTGCCCCCCAAAAACAACTTGCTATTCCATTGCTTTATACCCCTTCCAAACTTACCAACTATGGAACCTCAGGCACCAAACGACATATTCTTTCCATCTATTTTTCCCCTAATAACTTCCTTGCCTCTGTGGGAGACTGTGACAATTAGAACAGAGTCTCTGCACATGAGAAGAAGACAGCATGTCTGGGTAGGGTCATTTTCCCACAAACCTTTCAACTCCTCTGCCGTCTAGGTGTTATCTCAGGAGCTCTTGACTCCTCTTCCGGACCACCAAAAACTCTCACATGAGTTGTCAAAATTATAAGTCTGTTTCTTCTACCAAGGAAAAGGGACCCCTCCTTTGCCTAGCTTTTCTACGAGCTCTGAGGATCAGAGCAAGTCGTCATCAGGAACCCTGACGGATAGGTTGAGTCCCATTCTGACAGACTCTGACTTTAGCAGAAAGACCAGTGAGAGAATACAAGAGCCACTAATTTATCTTTATGTTTTATTTTTTATTTTTTATTTTTGTATATGCATGCTATATGTGTGTGAACACAGATACGCATGTGTTACCATGTGCGTATGGAGGACAAGGACAATCTCACATGTCAGTCCATGTCTTAAACCTTGCTTGACAAAGGATCTCTTTTCCACAGCTGCACATACCTGAGTATCTAGCTCACAGGTTTCCAGAAATTCTCTTGTCTTAATCTGAAGTCTCATGAGAGAACCCTGGGTTGCAGGTGTACACGATTATGCCCAGCTTGCATGGGTTCTGGGAATCAAAATCAGGTCTTCTTCAGCCATCGTCCCAGGAATCACGTAAAGGAAGGAAGGGAGGTGAAAAGCTGGTGTGGAAAAGACAGTTCTCAAAACCAGGCTCCTGGGGATCACACAAAGAAGCCAGGAATGCTGGGAAGACAGATGCCATTGTGAGACTCCAGCCCAAGCCCCGACACCTGCACGCCCATCTAAAGCAGTGGCTCTCAACCTTCCTGGTGCTGTGATCTTCATGTTGTTGTGACCCCCATAAAATTATTGTCTTTGCCACTTCATAATTGTGATTTTGGGGGGTTGGGGATTTAGCTCAGCGGTAGAGCGCTTGCCTAGCGAGCACAAGGCCCTGAGTTCGGTCTCCAGCTCCGGAAAAAAAAAAATTGTGATTTTGGTACTGTTATGAATCATAATGCAATTATCTGTATGCAGGCTATCTGACATGCGACCTCCAAAGGGGTTGCAACTCAGAGGTTGAGAACCATTGGTCTAGACTAAGAAAAGCCAAACTGTGAATGAAGCCCCCAGGATGATGCCAGGGACAGTATGGAAGGTAAATTGTAACAGGCTTAAGTCTGACCCCCAAGAACTATCAGAGAAGTTTTCCAAAGGCCCTTTGTGTCCCCACCTCTCCAAGGAATGCCCTTCAGCACCCTGCATTGGGAACGTGTCATCACTGAGGCCCCGGGATGGCATCGAGAACATCCCTATCTCTGCCCTTTGCCCTGCTCATCCCTCAACCAGGAATGCCTACCCCTTTCCGAGGGTATGCCTTTCCACTCCGGTGTCAAATCTCCACTCAAAGAACATTCCCACTCTCCTCCTTCTCTCCTCTGAAATTAGAAAATCTTTTGCATAGTCCAATCACAGAATGTCTAGCAGCTGTTATATGCATGTGACTTAGCAGCTTGGAAAAAGTTATGTTTACAGACAGAAATCATAGATAAGGTCTGCCTTATCTTTTATGATGGTTCTTCCTTCTCGCTCCCACAGCACTGTGAACCTTCTTTTTTTTTTTTTTTTTTTTTTTTTTATGAGCCAGAGCTGACCTTGACAAGGAAGCAGGAATGATATTTCTTGAGTTTTAGGGAGCTATTCTTTATGATTAAAACATAAAGCATTTGTTTTGAAAAGGAGAGGAATCAGAGTGTCTTTATTTTTTTTTTTTTTTTTATTAACTTGAGTATTTCTTATGTACATTTGGCAAACATCCCCTTCCCTCCCCCCCCCTCCCTTTTGGTGTTCCCCTCCCCCCCCCCCCCCCCCTTGCCGCCCCCCCCCCCCCCGTCTAGTTCACTGGGGGTTCAGTCTTAGCAGGACCCAGGGCTTCCCCTTCCACTGGTGCTCTTACTAGGATATTCATTGCTACCTATGAGGTCAGAGTCCAGGGTCAGTCCATGTATAGTCTTTAGGTAGTGGCTTAGTCCCTGGAAGCTCTGGTTGCTTGGCATTGTTGTTATATGGAGTCCAAGCCCTTCAAGCCTTTCCAGTTCATTCTCTGATTCCTTCAACGGGGGTCCTGTTCTCAGTTCAGTGGTTTGCTGCTGGCATTCGCCTCTGTATTTGCTGTATTCTGGCTGTGTCTCTCAGGAGAGATCTACATCCGGCTCCTGTCGGTCTGCACTTCTTTGCTTCATCCATCTTGTCTAATTGGGTGGCTCTATATGTATGGGCATGGCTCTGAATGGGTGTTCCTTCAGTCTCTGTTTTAATCTTTGCCTCTCTCTTCCCTGCCAAGGGTATTCTTGTTCCCCTTTTAAAGAAGGAGTGAAGCCTCACTGTGAACCTTCTTTGTGATGATATATATGGCCCTGGTTCTGAAGTCCTACAGTGTGCCAAGCACTTTGACACAGGCTCACTACATCAGGGAGGCAATGTTACTTGTGCAACATCACACAGCAAAAGTCTATTTAGAACCCATTTCTGCTTGATTCCAAAGCTTGGAACCACTATATACATAAAATTATAATGATATAGTTAACATATATATATAATTTGTAATTAATGAAAACATAAATTATGTACAAAATCTGTAACAATATAAATGCATATGTGGAGAGCTATGCATTTATTACATATGTGTGGCCTTCCAGTATTTACTATATCTATTCTCCTTTCTAGTACCACATGCAGTATGCAGAAAGTGCTAGGTGTGTTAGGTGAATGGCTAAATTCTGTTCTGTAATCAGTCATCTTTCTGCCCTGTATCCACTTGTCTCTCTGACTTACACTATTGTGATTTTCTACACAGGTAGAAGAGACAAATCAGACTAGTCCCCAGTATTCTATATAGGAGAAATCAGAACTCACGGAAAGACTGGCAAAAGCTTACCATGGCCCCAAGTTGTTTGGTTGGTTGAAAGTAACAGGAACACCACACAGGTGCCAGTGTAGTCATCCCTGCCAGATGAGGCTGTTCCAAGGCCTCCTCAGGAGGGCCCTGACCGTTGGGTGACCCCTGGGTGGGGACCTGTTCTCCTCTGAGAAGGAGGTTACTGCCCTCTTATCACCAGAAGGTAATAAAGTCATTTCATGGCAATTAAAACCCTAACCAATTTAAGTCATTTACAGCTCCAAACAATTACACAGAGATTCTTATCCCCAAGACTCCCAAGCTGTTGTTTGAAGTGGGACATAATGGCCACGGGTAGGAGGAGACAGGAGGATAGAGATCGTGGCTGGAGCCTAGGAGTGAGATTCTCTTTACTTTGGTTTTCTTTATTTTAATTAGCATGCACAGTAGCTGCTCCTCGTGGCATTTTCGGGCTTAGTTTTGACTGATTTCCTCCACTCTCAACTCTCCCCATCCCCTTGGTCTCCTGTCCCCATCTGCATTTGTACCTTTCTGACCCCACTTTTCCCCCATCCGCAGTCACACCATGTGAGCTTTCTATTTCTTTCCTGCTCCCTTGGGGCTCCTTCCCTAGCCTCGGGTCTCTTTCTACTTTCCCGAACTTTATATAGACTCCCACACTCACACACATATGTAAAACTTAGAAGCTAGGATCTGCGTATGAGAGAGAACATGTGATACTTGCCTCTCTGTGCCTGAGTTATCCTACTTAATATTATATTTTCAAATTCCATCCTAAGCACTGGCTCCCTCTACCAGACGCAGGCTCCTTGTAGTGTCTGATGACGGGTACCCAGGTGAATACAGGTGGCCTCCCTCCTAGAGAAAGGGCCCTGTCATGTGTCCCAGGTTCTATGCAGGTCCACAGGTCAGCAAGCAGGCTCCTTGGGAGATTTGAACTCAGCGACACCTAGGTGCCTCTGACCGTGGCCACTGAATCTATCCTCCCACCGGAAGTTCAGGAACACTTGGCAAAGCTGGGAAAATGTGGAGCTGATCATAGCACTGTCCCCCCGGGCTGAGGCCGGACTGACTGAATGGAATCCTGTTCCAGAGCCCTACATAACCTTAGGATGAAGGTTTTCCCCAGCGGAGATTAGCCACCTATCCGGGTCACCTTTAAAAGATGGAGGGAAGACCCCATTTGTACATCTCACTTGAGATGACCTGAAGAATCAGGAAATAAAGGATAAAAAGAATCTGTAACAAGTCAAAACAAGAGTCATCAACTGAATTACCTATGAGGTTTACTTCCAAGTGACAGGTAGAGACTTTTCTGAAGGTATCAGATAGGAAGAATCAATTGTGTAGAAAGAAGTTCGGCCAACACCCAAGAAGCAGAGAGCTCCCCAACAGGTTAAGGAGCACAGGCCCTGTGGAAAGAGACGGTCGGTTAACAAGCATTGGGTGGCAATACATTGGCTATACATTGCAAAGCATTATCTATCTAAGCTAGATAAGTAGTGGAAGGTAAGTAAGTCAGTGTACCACTGGAATGTCCATATGTTCTTGGGTAGAAGACCCTGGGAAGCCACAGATACTAAAAGAGACTCCTCCCTTTAGAAAACTGAGAAAGTTTGACATGGATGATGAGTCGTCGTGTGAATTACTCTCCCCATTGCTGTTAAAAAGTCTAAGTAGTGACTTAAGGGAAGAAGGGTTTATCTCGCCTCACAGACTGAGAGAAGAGTCTACCACAGCAAGGAAGGCCTGCTGAAAGGGGCGGAATGACGCTGGTCACGTGGTGGCTGCAGTCAGGAAGCAGAGAGTAATGGGACTGGGCTGTAAAACCCGGTGACTCACTTCCTCTCCTGGGGCTCTGCCTATTAAAGGTTCCGCAGCCTCCCCAAACAGCACCACTAGTTAGGGACCAAGTATTCAAATACGTGAGCCTTTGGGAGACACAACAGTTAGGGAATGGTCCAAGGAAGCCAGGAGGACCAGAAAAGCCTCTGCAGAGTCAAGGCTTAGGGTTGGGGCTTAAGGGATAGATAGAAGCCAGCCCTGAGGAGGCTAAGGGCCATGTCTCAGGACGACCCCTCAACCATGCAAAAGTTCTGACACGTGGCTATTATAATATGTACAAAGAGCGTTCAAGTATTTTTACTTTAAGGGCTCCCTGGTTCAGCTGAATAAGATCTTATAGTCCTGGACTCAGCTCAGCCTCAGTTTCCCCGTCTAACAACTTTAAGTCAGGCCTACTTTCAAAAATACTGTCTACCTACATGAGCACTGCCCAAAAAGCAATGGAACCACCCCCTCCCACAGGAGGGAGGCCGATGTTCTCTGAGTGCTGGCAGGAAGCTAGGACCAGAACCACCCGGCGTTTCTAATACCCCCGTAAGTACCATCGTTGTCATAGCAACTGTGCTTAGATGCATGTGTTCTAGCCGGAAGTGTTTGTTGCCCTCTCTGCTCATCATTCCCTGAACTTCAGAGCTCCCCTCCAGAATGTGTGCCTTTCATTGCTTCTCCTCACTGCCGAGTGTATCATGAACCTGACCGGGGAGCTGCTTTGGAGTTCTGAGGCTGCTGCTGTCATTTTGAAACAAGGTCCAAACGTGCAGCACACGGGCCGAATGTCTCCCACAATAGCCCTGAATACAAGTCAACAGTTTCACACATTAACATCGCAGCAAAACATCAAAGGTTGCACAGCCCCAGTTAGCCGCTCTTACAGAGAGAGCTTCACCCTCTGAACAACCGTCTTCCTGATCCTACCACACTACCACTCTCTGAAAGGTGGAAAAGTGGGATGGGACAAGGCTGCTGATCTTCAAAGCATCATTTTCTTATATAGATATTTCACAGGACTGGGTTATTATAGTCAGTTCTTTATTTTAGAAATGGATTCCATCTTTGAGGCTGACTGATTACTGTACATGTGCGTGCTCACCTATGTGATTGTGAACGTGAGCATGTTCACAGCACACCTGTGGGGGTCAAAGGGCAACCTTCACTCTTAGTCCCCCACCTTCCATCTTGTTTATGATGGGGTCTCGTCACCGTATTTCACAATTAGCGCAAGCACCTAATCCTGTTGTCGAGCTCAGAGAGGTTAAGCAACGCGTCTCTTGTCAAAGAGCTCAGAACTACACGGACTAGATCTTAGGAGGTCAGAGCTCCTACCTCTAACCCTCACTTGCTAATTCCAAGGTCACTCGGTTCATATCACTCACGGAAACTGAGAAGTTGCAGGCCCTGTAAGTGAGGATGAGAAAGAAAGGCCACTAAGCGGCTTTCTTTTTCTGTCAGAAAATGGATTCAACTCCAGAAATGGTATCCTCTCCATGAATGGGAATAAGAACTTAGAGAGGTAGAGGGACTCATCCGAGGTCAGACACAGGGAAGATTAATGAGCAAAAAGGGCTTTTGGGACCCACAGAATAGAGAACTCAGATGAGGCTTTTCTATTTTAATTTTATTTATTATCATTGTATGTGGGTGGTGTGTGTGTGTGTGTGTGTGTGTGTGTGTGTGTGTGTGTGAGAGAGAGAGAGAGAGAGAGAGAGACAGAGACAGAGACAGAGACAGAGAGAGAGAGAGAGAGAGAGAGAGGGAGAGAGACAGAGACAGAGACAGAGAGAGACAGAGAGACAGCTCTCATGCATATGAGAGCTGTGGTATGCTCAGGAGGTCAGAGAACAACTTTCAGGAACTAATTCTCTCCATTCACAGTGATTAAACTGAGGCGGTCAAGTTCATATGGCAAATGCTTTAACCCACCAGGCCATCTCCATCGCCTGCAGAAGATTCTTTAATCTACTCTACCTTTCCCCTTATAAACCCAAAACAT
The DNA here is from genome assembly GCF_011064425.1 of Rattus rattus. Taxonomy (NCBI): domain Eukaryota; kingdom Metazoa; phylum Chordata; class Mammalia; order Rodentia; family Muridae; genus Rattus; species Rattus rattus. The sequence continues at coordinate 4,264,844 of NC_046170.1, forward strand.
GGACAGATACCCTCCTGCCCTCGTAGCCTTGAGGTAAGGTATTTGCAGGTGCATTCCAACCCAGTGCCCTGTTTAGGGGGTTTCATTTGAGCCCACAGAGGCTCGTCAGGCCCCCCATCTGCAGCTGCAGAGACCCTCCAGGGCTGGGTGCCTGCAAATCTCAGCACTGAGAGGGCTGTCAGCCACCCAGGAAATGCCTGGAGGTCTTGAACTTCTGAACTCCTGGCTCACCTCTGCCTGAACCCAGTGATATAGCCTTTGCTGATTATTATTTTATAGTCCAAGATTGTAAATACTTCCTTGGTCCCACTTTATTGCTGCTAGATAAAAACATCTGCCTGGAATGAGGCTCTAGAGAAAGGCTTTCTGTATAAAATGGCGTTGTCATAACCCAGAAGAGGAAAGCTGACCAGACCCTGGGAGCCCACAAGCAGGATGTCACACTGAGGAGCCTTGAGCACAGCAGCCTTTAAGCCCTCACGGCATTCACATATGCCATCCCAGACACCTGTCCCCCACACCCCTCAGCCTTACCTTAGCACAGCATTCATTTGGGTCATAGGGTATCTTCATTCCACTGGCTTTGAATGAAACGCAGGTGTCCAGAGCCCCCACACACATCACCCAGCTGAAGCTAGAACATATTGTGTACCGCCAACTCTATCACAATAAACTCTCATGGAAATTGGAGCAGCCAGGAATGGCCTAGGAGAATCCTGGGCAGCCCTGAGAAAGACAGCCCCCCCCCCCCCCACACACACACACACAGTTAGCAGGTCCTGCAACTGCACGTGTCAGCAATGATCCCATCTTTACCCTCAGGACCTTACTAGACCCTGATCCCCAGAAGCCAATGGAAAGGTGGAAAGGAGAAAAGCAAGTGTCTACAGCCCATTCCTCTCTCAGAAACCATACTCCCTGGGACACAACTCCACTCCTGCAAGGAAGGACAGCATACTAAGACTGCCCAAGCCTGCACCCCAGGAGACACTCAGACACTTCCATCCAGGCCTAAGCTCGATTCTCAGTGCCCAGCTCTATCCATAATAGTCACTACTGTGGTTCGAGCCTGTGTAACCCTGACCATGGTCTTCCACAGTGTACAGGTAAAGGTTGCCATGTGGCAAACGTTGGTCCTGGGTCCAATCGGAATAAGCACCTCCCTGCCTTCCCATGATGACCCATAACTGTCCCTTCGGGTGCCTCCTTCTGCTTTAGTTTGAGCAAGGCCTCTATCAGTACAGCTTGTTTCATGGCACCTTCTTCCCTCTATCCTCTGATCCAGGAGGGCAAGGACTCCCAAGGTACCCCACTACCAACATCGCCACTGCCCCCAACACCTGAGAATAAAGCCATCATGAACACGAGGACTACAGTCTGACTCATGGTTCAGCATGGCTGGACAGAAGTGCCTCTACGTGGAGCCGTTTTAATCTTCCCTTGCAAATCAATAACTGCTTACTTTGGGGCGGTTTTAATTAGCGAAGCCCTGCTGAGTGTTTCACTGATAAAGTGGCCCTGCTATTCTTGCTAAGTGTGCCAGGCGCCCGCCTGCTTTATCACTGCTGCTGTTGGGATGAAATCCTCCTTCCTGGGCCACACAACTGGGTTCTCTGACAGAATTTCTGCTTGGGAAAGGTGTCTTCTGAGCAATTAGGCTTGCTCTCCCAATTTAAATAAAACAAAACAAAACAAAAAAAACAAAAAAACAAAAACAAAAACAAAACAAAAACAAAAAACAACCCTTAACACTACCTGTGGACAAAGAAGATTTATTCAGGGGCAAAAAGTAAACCCCTCCAAGGTAGTGGAGTTGCCCTACCTTAGGCTTTCCAGGCTTCCAAATGAACCACTAATGTAGAGAGTGCAGAGATTTATTAAGTCCCTACTGTGTGCCGGCAGCAGCATAGCACCCTGTTGTTACAGTAGGATCCCCGGGTCTCCAGAGAGGTCCACACTACCCCAGTTTCTTTAGTGAAATCTCAGTGCAGAGGTCAGGACACTCCCCAGGGTCAGAGGGTCAGTGAGCTATGAAACATCTGTAAAAAAAAAAAAAATGTTCTCTGTCTTCATAATGCTTTGGTGAAATCTGGGGCTTATCCCTGCCTGGACTTGTTTTCTTCTTGACCTTCCTGGTTTTGCCATAGGCTCACTCCTCCCCACCCCTACCCCCTCAAATCCCTTCCTCACAACCCCCACCCTCATCCCCATGCCCATCCCTACGACCCCTAACACCTCCACTCCACCTCCAGGCTGCAAGATAATCATAATCTCTTTCAAGCTGCCATTGCCCACTGAGCCTCAATCAACCTCAGCTGTTAGTGCATGGGAAAAGAGGAAAGCAACTCCCTATGAGAGGAAGAAACAATAACTGGACAAGGTAATAACATGCTTCTAGAGCTGGGGGAGCAAACATGACTTCAAATCTCTCTCTCTCTCTCTCTCTCTCTCTCTCTCACACACACACACACACACACACACACACACACACACACACACACACACACACCCCTCTTATTAATAGTGTAGCTTTGGACAACCAGCTAGGTTCAGCTTCTGTTCTGTGAACAGCCATTCTGCAGAGAGTGCCTGCCTCCTAGGGCTGTTGGTCAAGTGAGAAAAGTATTGTGGATTGAATGTGCCACCCAGCAAATGAACCTTTTAGTGTCAGTAGCAAGAGTTAGATACAGAGAACAACTACCTTGTGTTCTAGGTTGTTTTCTGTTACTCTGATAAACACAGTCAAAGTCAAAGTTGGTGCATGAGAAAAGGGTTTGTTTCTATCTTGAGATTCCAGCTGAGAGAAGTCTTGACCATCACTGAGAGAAGTCTGGACAGGAACTCCAGCAGGAACAAAGACAGGGACCATGGAGGACAGCTGCCTGCTGGCTTGCTCTCCAGATCACCCATGCTCAGCTACTTTTCTCCTCTAGCCCAGGACTACCTGTGTAGGGGATGGTGATGACCACAGTGGTCCAGGACAACCTGATCAAGGCAATCCTTCAACTTAGCTTCTTCCTAGCTGACTATAAGATGTTTCAAACTAATAAAGATTAAATAGCTCACCACATGTCACTCTGTTATTGTCCTACCTTTTTATCCTTCTTTACCTAACTTGTTTTCTTGGAGTGAATCCTTGTAGCATCCCTACTTCACGGATGGTAAACCTAAGGCTGAGAAATAAGCCTTGACTGACTTGCTTGAGGTCTTTCGCTGCATGCATTATTCTGAGATAGGAAGATGTCATTTTTAAGACGTCATGTGGACACTGGGGATGTAGTTGGTTAGTGAGGAGAGTGAAGTACTTGCCTGGCATGCGTGAAGCTCTGGCTTAGGTACCCTGTAGTATATAACACCAGACATGGTGGTAACCACTTACAATCTGAGAACTTGGGAGTTGAGGCAAGATCAATCTGGAATACAAGAGACACTGTCTGAGGGACACTGAGCTCCCAGAAATCCTTTGTGCTCTGTATTCCCTAATGGTAACGTCTTATAAATCCATAGCACAGTGTCACAGCCAAGATGCATTGATACAGATAGTCAGGGTCTAGAGCAGCCAAGATTTCCTCACATCATCCTTTGACACACAGCCATTCTCCCCATGTCCAAGGATAGGGAGTGTTTGAATTAGCACGAAAACCTCAGCTTGAAGCCCAGGTACCTACATGGAAGCCAGACATGGCCACGTGTTCCCGTAATCTGTGCTTTGGGGTCTGAGACAAATGATTCACCAGAGCTTAGTAACACCAAGTCAAAACTGTGAGGAGGAATGGAGTAACACACCCCATGTCCTCATGTGACACACACACACACACACACACAGCACACATGAAATAACAATAATAATTTTTTTAAAAAACTTGTTTGGAGAACTGCCTTTGTCCATCCCTTTAAGCAGGTTCTCTGGCAAGAAATCATCCTTGCCCTTTACCTGTAAAGAGTGGTCTTTCCCTTCATTCCAGATGCATACTGCAGGGGAAATAGGGATCTAGGAAGCATTTCCAAGGGACTCATAACTATGTCATTACTTAGATCCTAGAGCCCTCCCTCCTCAGTCTGCTTTCTCCCTATTTCTCATAGTCACATGTTTAGTTCATCCATTTGTAGTCATCAGGAACCAGTAACCAGGAAACCGTGTGTCTATTCCATCCTCCTGGAAGCAAACATCCTATATATGTTTTCATAAGAGAGAGTCTGGATTCCCCCTGGACAATGGACGCCTGAAGCACATAACCATAGCCAGTAGCCTTAGCTACTGAAATTGTACTTTTCTGAGGACTGCCCTCCTACTCTGGTGTTCCCTTTACTAGGAAGACTTCCGAGTCTGCAGGCCAAAATCTCTTCTTAAGAAGAGTCCTGTCAGTGCAGCTCAGACCTTTGTAGAATGTGACCAGAGACCACCCAGAAGCCCTACCCTCCAGTCCATTAATATGTGAGCTAAACTATTTAAATATGCATGAGACCCACTTTCGAGAGGCCAGCTCTCCTCCTTTCCTTTTGTTCATTCATTATTTATTGAATGCAACTAACTGGGGATAACAAACTCATAACCGCCTTTTAAATTGTGTTCTTATTGTGTTCCAGGCAAAGTATATCAGACACCATTTCAGATATCATAAGCCTTGAATCTGTTCTAGCCACTGCTGCAAGAGCAAAGCTTGAGTTAACAGAAACCCACAACTGAACAGTGTACAGAGAACAAGACTTTGGATCACTCCTAAGTCCTAAATGAAATGTCTTTATCAAACCCCTCTACTCATGGTTCAAGGATCTACATGGAATTGGAAGCAGAAAGACTACAAGAGGCAGAAGGTGTGGCTGCTTTTATTCTAATGCTAACTTGGGTCCCCCAAAACTATGCACATGTGAAATTCTGCACGTAACTTCTGGAAACCTGCTCCCACTTAATTCTGATAGGTAAATAGAGATGCAGCAGCCAATAACTGGGGAGAAGAGAGAGAGGCTGGTTTTAGGTTTCCTGGGCTTGGGAATGTGAGGAGAAAGAGAAGGGGTATGGGGGGAAGGCCATGCTTTAGGAATGTGCAGGACAAAGACAAGAGCCACCATGGGATAGAGAAGCAAGGAAAGTACCATGGGCTCTGGGCCAAGAAAATGTGGCCCAGAGGGGTGACTAATTATAAAGTTAAGAACAGTCGAGATGGAACATAGGAATTAGTAAGTAGTAATTCTAAGTTATTGGTAGGAAACTGCATTCTGATAGCATGGAGGCTAGGCAGTTGAGCAGCTATTGTGCTGCCTAAGGCATATTAAATATAAAGGCTGTGTTTGTGCCTTTCATCTGAGAACATAAATGGTCTAAGTAAGGAAGGAACCACACACCAGGATTTATTAATATTCCTACTACAAGAGGGGATGGATGACTCCAAGGGAACAGTTTCTTCCAGACACAATAGGAGTGATTCCCATATGAACTCACAGAACTGTGGCTGCATACACAAGAACTGCAACAGGTCCAAGCCAAACAGGGTCCCAGAACTGAAAAGGGAAGCAGATACAAGGCCCCACTCCTCAGTCAAAAAGCAATCTTTAACTGACACCCTCTGGCAAATGGAAAATTAGTTTTCTCCAGTGGAGTCTCACTTGGTCTATCAACCACACTCCAGGGTCGGCCCCATGCTCAGGAGACTTTTTGCTTCCTTTTGCTTTGCTTTGGCTTTTGTTTTATTTTGCTTGTTTGTTTTGATTTTTGGTTTTGTGGTTTTGGGGGGGGGTTCCTTTCATGGTATTTTGGTTTTGTTTCTAATTTATTTGTTGAGAGAGAGAGAGAAGAATATAAATTTGGGTGAGTAGGAAGGTAAGGAGAATTGAGGGAGTTGAAGAAGGGGAGAAGCTGGATCAAAATATATTACATGAAGGTAATTTTTTCAACAATTAAAAAAATCAAAAAAAGTAAATTCTTTCTAAAAAGTGAAAAGAAAAAAAATTTACTCCAGTTTTAGCTGGTTTTGTGAGTGTGCAGCCCCGGGCCCTGGGAATAGGAAATGAGAGTCATAGTAGGATCCTAAAAAAGACGTCATCAGATAACCAATTTAGCATCCATTAGCATATTAACTGGAGCTACAGGACAGTTCTGAGCAGTGGGGAATGTAAGCTAACAAACAGCTACCTACTTCTTTCTTTCTGAGTGAAAATGATTCTAAAATATAATCCAGAAGGCTTCTAGAAGTTTCCTGAGGACTGAATAACCAGTCCTCCTGGCACACAGGGGAAGAATAATTCATCTCTGTACTGGCTCCCTCCATGTTGATTATCATCAATCCTCTCTCTGTCTTTCTGGAATGACATTCTCAAATAAACAAATAAGCCTTTGAGGGGACACAGACTAGGACACTGGATACCACAAGAGGCTCTACAAAGTAATCCTAAAGGATAAAGTTTCAGAACTACAAATATTGTCTACAATTCAGTAGCAACCACATGACTGACCAGAATAAGATACGGACAGTGAGAGTTAGAATATCAATGGGGGTGACATTGGACCAGTCTATGCTGTAGGTTAGGTTAGCTCTTCTTAACCACTTGAAAAACCTATAAACAACAAATCGATATACCCAGAGCCAACCACCAGCCCACAGCAGAGGTATTCTCCATCTGTGTTTATCTCAGGGTACCCTCACTGTTTGTAGAAGAACATGCTGAAAATCGGGCCTGAAATCTAATTGTAGTCATCAAATAATTACAGAGGACACTGAACACATAGCCTCAATCCTCTCTGATAATAGAGACCTCAGAGAAAATCAATGCTATCCTAAGACCCACAAAAGGGACACTTAGGTGAAGTAGCTTGAGAAAATTGACCTTCATAATCCTCTGAATGCATTAGACTATAGGATACTCCCTTCCCTTTTGTAGAGAAGGGGCATCCTTTCACTTATAGACCCTGTAAAGAACTTTCCTAAGGCTTGTATCTACTCATTGATACATAATGTCTGCTCTAAACTGCCTCCAGTGCCTTCAGGTTATTAAATACACAGCAAAACAGTGAAATACATTTATTCTTAGCAAAATAGTATTTCCAAGGAAGGCGTTGAAAGAGATAGTATTTCCAAGGAAGGCTAATCAAAAGTGATTAGCTAGTAATCACTTTTGTGGGACTTGATCAGTGAAAGTAGGATTCAAAGGGAGGATCAACATGAAGACACTCCCTTATAATATGTCCCTGAAACTACATAGCCATGCTAATTCTGCTGAGATGTCTCCTTAACACTCATATATAAAGAGTTCTACAATGAAAGTGGAGGGGACAGCTCAATCAGTAAAGTTCTTGCCTTGAGAATACGAAAACCTAAGTTATATTCCCAGAACCCAGGCAAAAACATGAGTGAAACAGCACATACTCTAGTATTCATAGCAGCCGAGTACTATGGAGTCACACAAGCAGATCCTCTGCTAGTCAGACAGACTAGCCTACTTGGTAAGCTCTAGGCCAAAAGGAAACCCTGCCTCAAAAAAGAAGTTAGATGGCATCTAAGAAATGACACCAGAGGTCCCTCTCTGGCCTCCACACAGACATCTGCCCACAGAGCACACACACATGCAAAAGATGAAAAGAAAGAAGAATGCGATATTATGCAACGGGTGATATAAAGCCATGAGAACTGGCTGGCTTGACACTTGGGTGATGGGGTAGAGCCTGAGAGAGGCTGGCTTATGTGAAATGAGCAAGGTCCTAGAGTGATGTACTGTGGAATCAGAGTAGGTGCAGAGGAAGCCTGTACCTTCCAGAACATGAAGCCATCAGGCTATACTAAGGATTGCTCTCTAGGACCATTGCCAACATCCAGTGTCTCAGCCTAGATTCTGCCAAAGGTCTGTACATGGGCATCTTGGGTGGGAATGTGGTCCCAAAGAGATAGGTGAAGATAAACATATAAACAGGAAAGAAGAGAGGCCAATACAAAGCTCATTATCCTTTCACTAAATATGGGAGATGCTGCTGTGGGCCTGGGATGTCCAGTGTCTATGAGGCAGGGAACTCAGAGAACTGGGTAGCCCCTCATTGTCAAAACTCAGGTGGATGAGTTCCACAGGAGACAGCAGACTTTTGTTTTTTCCATCTTTATTAACTTGGGTATTTCTTATTTACATTTCGATTGTTATTCCTTTCCGGTTTCTGGGCCAACACCCCCAACCCCCCCCTCCCCTTCTATATGGGTGTTCCTTCCCCATCCTCCTCCCATTATGCCCGCCTCCCCCAACAATCACATTCACTGGGGTTCAGTCTTGGCAGGACCAAGGGCTTCCCCTTCCACTGGTGCTCTTACTAGGCTATTCATTGCTACCTATGAGGTTGGAGCCCAGGGTCAGTCCATGTATAGTCTTTGGGTAGTGGCTTAGTCCCTAGAAGCTCTGGTTGGTTGGCATTGTTGCTCGTATGGGGTCTCAAGCCCCTTCACAGCAGACTTTGACTCAAGCTTTGCTTAAAGGGAAACCCAGAACTTAGGTGTCTAATTTTTGGTATTGATTAAGCCCACTAAAGTCAGATAGGCCACTTCCTCTTAAAAATACCTAAAGACACCTGAGAAAGAACTGCGAACAATGTCCTCTGGCCCCATCTGGCCTCTCTCACTCAGGATTTTGAAGGGTCAGCGATATCTCACGGTCCTCTGTCCTATATGACCCTTTGTAATTTTCATTTGTATAGTTTGCTGACAGACTTGTCACCTGCCCTAAGTTCAAAATTCATTATTATTATCACGGTGGTGATGGGTGATTAAGCAACAAATGTGCTAATCTCACTAAGCCAGTTTTTAAATTAATTTATTTTAATGCATGTAATTAGCTAATATGATAATGTTCCCTTTCATCCAAAGACAGCCTGCAGGCTCTCCAAGCTCTGTATGTTATGATTAATGGATTTTCACACATTGGGAAGGAAGGAGTGTAGAAAGTTGCTCAAAGTCACACAGTCCTCTGCTGGGGTCACTTACCCCATGGGAATACCTTGCCCCTTACCTATTGAACTATTCTATCCTTGCATACAAACTCTGCCTGGCTTTATTATCTTTGTCCTTGCTGGTCTGCAACCTGGAAATTCCTACCCCCTTTCCTCTTTAGTTACCTGTTCTACTTTGCTTTTTGTTGCTATAAGACAGCATGACCAAAAACAGCAGAGGGAGGAAAGGATTTATGACTTACTTCAGGTTAGAGACCATCATCAAGAAAAGGCTAAACAAGATTCTAGAAGTGGGAGCTGGAACAGAAACCATGGGGGCTGTTGCTTGCTCTCTGTCTTAGTCACTATTCTATTGTTGAGGAGACCCCAGGGCAAGACAACTTTATAAGTAAAGTACTTAATTAGGGGCTTCCTTACAGTTTCAGAGAGTTAGTTCATGGCCATGATGGTGGGGAACATGGCAGTACCAAGCAGGTACTGGCGCAATAGCTGAGAACTTGTCCACAAGATAGAGATAGAAAGAGAGCAAGATTGTGCCTGGCCTGCGCTTTTGAAACCTCAAATCCCACCCCAGTGACACACCTCCTCCACCAAGTGCACATCTCTTCCAATAAGGCCATGCCTCTTCCAACAAGGCCACACCTCCTTTTTTTTTTTCTAAAAGTTCACCACTGGAAACCAAACACTGAAATATATGAACCAATAGGGGCCATCCTCATTTAAACTACTACATTCTTAATAGCTTGATAACTTGCTTTCTTATACAACATACGACTACCTGCCCAGAAGTGGGACTGCCCACTGTGAGCTGGGCCTTCCCATATCAAGCATTAATCAAAAATATTCCTCCATAGTCATGCCCATAAAGCAATCTGATGAAGGAAATTACTCAATTGAGGTTTCCTCTTCCTAGGTGACTCCTTTTCATCAAGTTGTCAAAAACTAAGCGGCACACTGATCTATGTCAACTGGACATACAAACAAATCACTATAAAATCATAGTTTTTCATTCTGGTTTATCCCAACAATCTCATGTTAATATTGCAATAGAAAACATAGTACAACTGAAAAAGTCCCATAGGCTTTTAAAAAAATTCAAACACGCCTTCTGGTTTCAGCCTGGACCCGGAACTGACCTGGGACATAGCTCTCTATACCCAGATCCCGTGGAATCTCAGAACTTTAGATAATCCTGAGAGCACAGGTAAGGCCACCACTTTTGCTCATATTCCTGGCCCAAGAGGAAGCTGTCTCTAGTCCACTGGACACAGGAACCTAGGAGTAGGCTAGGGCAGGATCCTTCCAGTTTCTGCCTGCACCACAAGCTGACTCTGTGACACAGGTCTCTGTACCCACATCCTGCTGGGAGAAAACCAGTCTTCAGGAGTGCTGACACACAGGTTCACAGGAGGGTCAAGCCACTGTCAGAGACAGCAGGACCAGGTAATACCAGAGATAAGCAGATAGCAAGAGGGCAGGGCAAGAACCTAAGCAACAGAAACCAAGACAACTGGGCATCATCAGAACCCAGTTCCCCCACCACAGCAAGACCTGGATACCCCAACACACTAGAAAAGCCAGATTTTGATTTAAAATCATAACTTATCATGATGTTAGAGGACTTTAAGAAGGACATAACTCCGTTAAAAAAAAAAACACAGTACAACGCAGGTAAATAAGTAGAAGCCCTTAAAGAGGAAACACAAAAATTCCTTAAAGAATTACAGGAAAAAACAACAAAACAGGTGATGGAATTAAACAAAACCATCCAGGTTCTAAAAATGGAAATAGAAACAATAAAGAAATCACAAAGGGAGACAATCCTGGAGATAGAAAACATAAAAGATCAAGAGTCATAGACACAAGCATTACCAACAGAATACAAGAGAATAGAAGACAGCATCTCAGGCAGAAGATACCATAGAAAACATTGACACAACAGTCAAAGAAAATGCAAAATGCAAAAGGCTCCTAACCCAAAACATCCAGGAAATCCAGGATGCTATGAGAAGATCAAAGCTAAAGATAATAGGTATAGAAGAGAGCAAAGATTCCCCGTAGATATATTCAACAAAATTGTAGAAGAAAACTTCCCTAATCTAAAGAAAGAGATGCCAATAAACATACAAGAGGCCTGCAGAACTCCAAATAGATGGACCAGAAAAGAAACTCCTCCCATCACATCATAGTCAAAACACCAAATGCACAAAACAAAGAAAGAATATTAAAAGCAGTAAGACAAAAAGGTCTAGTAACATTTAAAGGCAGACCTATCAGAATTACACCAGACTTCTCACCACAGACTATGAAAGCCAGAAGATCCAGGGCAGATGTCATACAGACCCTAAGAGAACACAAATGCAGCCCAGGCTACTATATCCAGCAAAACTCTCAATTAATATATATATTCCATGACAAAACCAAATTTACACAATATCTTTGCACAAATCCAGCTCTACAAAGGATAATAGATGGAAAACTCCAACATAAGGAGGGAAACTACACCCTGGAAAAAGCAAGAAAGTAATCTAATTTCAACTAATGCAAAAGAAGATAGCCACAAAAACATAATTCCACCTCTAGCAACAAAAATAACAGGAAACAACAATCATTGGTCCCAAATATCTCTCAACATCAGTGGACTCAATTCCCCAGTAAAAAGACATAGACTGACAGACTGGATATGTAAAGAGGACCCAGCAACTTGCTTCATACAGGAAACACATATCAGAGAAAAAGACAGACACTACCTCACAGTAAAAGGCTGGAAAAAACCTTTCCAAGCAAATGGTCCCCAAGAAACAAGCTGGAGTAGCCATTCTAATGTCGAATACAAATGACTTTGAACCAAAAGTCATCAAAAAAAGATAAGGAAGGACACTTCATATTCATCAAAGTAAAAATCCACCAAGATGAGCTCTCAATCCTGAATATCTATGCTCCAAGGGCACCTACATTCATAAAAGAAACCTTACTAAAGCTCAAAGCACACGTTGCACCTCACACAGTAATAGTGGGAGATTTCAACAACCCACTCTCATCAATGGACAGGTCATAGAAACAGAAACTAAACAGAGACACAGAAAAACTAACAGAAATTATGAACCAAATAGATTTAACAGATAGCTATAGGACATTTCATCCTAAAAAAAAAAAAAAAGAAGAATGTATCTTTTTCTCAGCACCTCATGGTACCTTCTCCAAAACTAACCATATAATCAGTCACAAAACAAACACATACAAGAAGATTGAAATAATCCCATGCATCCTATCAGATCACCACAGACTAAGAATGGTCTTCAATAACAACAAAAATGAAAGAAAGCCAACATATACATGGAAGTTGAACAACGCTCCAGTCAATGATAACTTGGACAAGGAAGAAATAAAGAAAAAATTAAAAACTTTTTAGAATTTAATGAAAGTGAAGGCACAACATATCCAAACTTATGGGACACAATGAAAGCATTAATTAGATGAAAACTCATAGCTCTGGGTGTCTCCAAAAAGAAACTGGAGAGAGCATACACTAACAGCTTGACTACAAATGAAACTTCTAAAACAAAAAGTAGCAAATACAACCAAGAGGCATAGACAGAAGGAAATAATCAAACAAAGGGATGAAAAAAACCAAGTAGAAAAAAAAAAAAAAAGAACTATACAAAGAATCAACAAAATCAGGAGCTGGTTCTTTAAGAAAATCAACAAGATAAATAAACCCTTAGCCAGACAAACCAGAGGGCACAGAGAGAATATCCAAATTAACAATCAGAAACGAAAAGGGAAACATAACAACAGAATCTGAAGAAATTTAAAAAATCATCAGATCCTACTACAAAAGTCTATATTCAACAAAACTGGACAATCTGGGTGGAATGGACAATTTTGTAGAAAAATACCAGGTTCCAAAGTTAAATCAGGATCAGACAAACCATCTAAACAGTCCCCTAACTACTAAAGAAATAGAAGCAGCCATTAAAGGTCTCCCAACAAAAAAAAAAAACAAAACCCAGGACCACATGGTATTAGTGCAGAATTCTATCAAACCTTCATAGAAGACCTAATAAAAATACTGTCCAAACTATTCCATGAAATAGAAACAGAAAGAACACTACCCAATTCCTTCTATGAAGCCACAATTATGCTTATACATAAACTACACAAAGACCCTACAAAGAAAGAGAACTTCAGACCAATTTCCCTTATGAATATGGATGCCAAAATACTCAATAAAATTCTGGCAAACTGAATCCAAGAACACATCAAAATGATCATCTATCATGATCAAGTAGGCTTCATTCCAGTGATGCAGTGATGGTTCAATTTACAAAAATCCAACAATGTGATTCACCATATAAACAAAGTGGAAGAAAATAAAACACATGATCATCTCATTGGATGCTGAGAAAGCATTTGACAAAATTCAACACCTCTTCATGTTAAAAGTCTTGGAAAGACCCGGAATTCAAGGCCCATGCCTAAACATAGTAAAAGCCATATGCAGCAAACCATTATCTATCATCAAACTAAATGGAGAGAAATTTGTAGCAATCCCACTAAAATCAGGGACTAGACAAGGGTGCCCACCCTCTCCCTACTTATTCAATATAGTTCTTGAAGTTCTAGCCAGAGCAATCAGACAACAAAAGGAGGTCAAAGGGACACAAATTGGAAAAGAAGAAGTCAAAATATCACTATTTGCAGATGATATGATAGTATACTTAAGTGACCCCAAAAGTTCCACCAGAGAGCTACTAAGCCTGATAAACAACTTCAGCAAAGTGGCTGGATATAAAATTAACTCAAACAAATCAGTAGCCTTCCTCTACTCAAAGGATAAACTGACTGAGAAAGAAATTAGGGAAACAACACCCTTCACAACAGTCACAAATAATATAAAATACCTTGTGTGACTTCCTGTATGAGAAGAACTTCAAGTCTCTGAAGAAAGAAATTGAAGAAGATCTCAGAAGATAGAAAGATTTCCCATGCTCATGGATTGGCAGGATTAATATAGTAAAAATAGGCATCTTTCCAAAAGCAATCTACAGATTCAATGCAATCATCATCAAAATTCCAACTCAATTCTTCATAGAGTCAGAAAGAACAATTTGCAAATTCTTGGAATAAAAAAAAAACAGGATATCGAAAACTACACTCAACAATAAAAGAACTTCTGGGGGAATCACCAGACCTCAAGCTATACTACAGGGCAATGGTGATTTTTAAAAAAACTATATGGTATTGATACAAACACAGGCAGATAGATCAATGGAATAGAACTGAAGACCCAGAAATGAACCCACACACCTATGGCCACTTGACCTTTAACAAAAAGGCTAAAATGATCCAGTGGGGAAAAGATAGCATTTCAGCAAATGGTGCTGGTTCAACTGGCAGTCAGCATGTAGAAGAATGCAGATCGATCCATTCTTATCACCCTGTACAAAGCTTAAATTCAAGTGGATCAAGGACCTCCACATCAAACCAGATACACTCAAACAGATAGAAGAAAATGTGGGGAAGATTCTTAAACACATGGGCACTGGGGAAAATTTCCTGAATAGAACAATAATGACTTATGCTCTAAGATCAACACTAGCAAATGAGACCTCATAAAATTGCAAAGCTTCTGTAAGGCAAAGGACAGTCATTGGGACAAAACGGCAACCAACGATTGGGAAAATATCTTTACCAATCCTACACCCAATAGAGGGTTAATATCCAATATATACAAAGAACTTAAAAAGTTAGACTCCAGAGAATCAAATAACGCTATTAAAAAACGGGGTGCAGAGCTAAACGAAGAATTCTCAACTGAGGAATACCGAATGGCCCAAGAAGTACCTAAAGAAATGTTCAACATCCTTAGTCATCTGGGAAATGCAAATCAAAACAACCCTGACATTCCACCTCACACCAGTCAGAATGGTTAAGATCAAAAACTCAGGAGACAACAGATGCTGATGGGGATGTGGAGAAAGAGGAACACTCCTCCATTGTTCGTGGGATTGCAAGCTGGTACAACCACTCTGGAAATCAATCTGGAGGGTCCTCAGATAATTGGACATAGTACTACCTGAGGACCCAGCTATACCTTTCTAGGCATATACCCAAAAGATGTTCCAACATATCACAAGGACACATGTTCCACTATGTTCATAGCAGCCTTATTTATAATGGCCAGAAGCAGGAAAGAACCCACATGTACCTCAACAGAGGAATAGATACAGAAAATGTGGTACATTTACACAATGGAGTACTACTCAGCTATTAAAAACAATGACTTCATGAAATTCACTGGCAAATGGATGGAAGTAGAAAATATCATCCGGAGTGGGGTAACCCTATCACAGAAACAACACACATATTATGCACTCACTGATAAGTGGATATTAGCCCAAAAGTTCGAATTACCCAAGATACAATCCACAGACCACATGAATCTCGGGAAAAAGGATGATCAAAGTGTGGATGCTGCAGTCCTTCTTAGAAGGAGGAACAAAAGTATTCATAGGAGGAGATGCAGAGACAAAGTTTGGAGCAGAGACTGAAGGAAAGGCCACCTGGGGATCCAGCCCATATACATACAGCCGCCAAACCCAGCCAATATTGCTGATGCCAAGAAGTGTATGCTGACAGGAGCCTGATATAGCTGTCTCCTGAGAGGCTCTGCCAGAGCCTGACAAATACAGAGGCAGACGCTCACAGACAACCATTAAACTGAGAATGTTGTCCCCATTGGAGGAGTTAGGGAAAGCATTGAAGGAGCTGAAGGTGTTTACAACCCCATAAGAACAACAATACCAACCAACCAGAGCTCCCAGGGACTAAACCACCATCCAAAGAGTATACATGGACAGACCCAACTACATATGTAGCAGGGGATGGCCTTGTTGGACACCGATGGGAGGAGAAGCCCTTGGTCCTGCCAAGGTTTGACCACCCAGTGTAGGAGAATGTCAGAGCCGGGAGGTGGGAAAAGGTGAGTAGATGGGTGGGGGAACACCCTCAAAGAAGATGGGGGAGGGAGGATGGGGTAGGGGCTTTATAGACGGGAAACCGGGAAAGGGGATAACATTTGAAATGTAAATACATTTTTAAAAATCCAATAAAAAATACATTCAAAAATTCAAACACTTTAAAAAATCCCAATCAATTTCAACTATCCGATGTCTCTTAACTGTAGGTTCCTGTAAAAACCAAAAACAAGTTAAAAACTCTCTTGTGCCAAAATTGAAGAAGAGCATAGAAAGTAAACACCTAAGTGTCCAGTGTCTGTAACTGACTCGTGACTTTCTGATCTCCAGAGGACTTGAGCAGCAGCTCCAGCTTCTCCGGCTCCAGAATTCATGGCACGCACACCTTGTCTCATAGGCTTGGGCCGGCTGCTGTCCTTGGAGGTCATCCCCTGGCCCTAGCATCTCAAAGATGGTGGGGTTCCCCACTGCAACTCAGATTACACTTTCACCGATGGCCTCTCCTGGGTTCTTTGAGAACTCGGACCATGTTACATGTTGCCATGCCTCAGTTTCTCTTTGTGAACCCTTTATTCCTGGGGTCTCTACTACAACACGTGAGGCTGCAGGATCACCAGTGTCTTCTCCTGGTCTCTCACAGTACTAGACTTCAGCTATTCTCCGTGACTCCTTCAGTCTTGTAACGTTTACTCCACCCGAACCAGTCTCACATTAGAAGACTCACCTATTTCTAAGTTTGCCTGACAGGTTGAGATGCAGGCTTGGCCTTCTCCAGTCCACAATCTGTGCGTGCTGACGAGAAACACTCCCCAGAAGATTTCACCTCGATGGAGAGCTGGTTGCTTTTAATCCCAGCCGATTTTTTTTTTCAGCCCTGGCTGAGGTTAACAAGCATCAACTGTCCCGGTGAAGCAAAGATTTCACTTCCTAAGATTCCTAGTCCACAATGTCATGTAAATGATATAACAGAGTCTTCTCTTCCCTCTTAAGTTTCCCAGGCCTCCATTATTAGCATTTCTCTCAGCATTATCTGTCTTTCAAGGTCCGACAGAAGAGCTCAGAAATGCCCCTTAATCCAGTTGTCTCTCCCGGTATTCTATCCCTCCATCCCCGACACCTGCTCCCTTCTGATCCCATCCCTACTTGTCCCACGGTCCACCCTCAAAATGTACTCAATTTCCCCTTCTCAGGAAGAGCCTTGCATCCCCCTCCTTAAGCCCTTCTTGTTAATTAGCCTCTTTGAGTCTTTGAATTGTAGCATGATTATTACCCTTTACCTTATAACTAATATCCACTTATACGTGAATGCATACCATGTGTGTCGAAGCCCCGGGGACCCTAAAGGACAGTAGGAGCTTCCTAATCTCCCAGGCGATCAGGCCCCTCTCATGTAGCTACACCCCCCCACAATGGCCTCCTGTAGAGAGGTTTGAGACATCAGTCATGTAGGGCAACACCCCAAGCTCCTCCTCCACAAATGAGGCCCAAGACAGATCAGTGACATAGAAGCAGGACCACGCCCCCAAATATGTAGATTAGGTCTTCCCAAGCTCTCAGGCCAAACCAATGGGAAGTACCCGCTGTCAGACCCCGACCCACCCCAAAACTGTACATAAGTAACCTATTCAGAAGGATTAACCGTGTGCGGGAATTACTCCGTCGTCTGAGAGCTTCTGTCATGAGAGCTGTAAGACCGCTGCTTGGGGAAGAGATCTGCTGACCTGAAAAGGATCTGCAGATGCTCCCCTGCACCCCTCACCGGCTAAGCAGCCTCGCGCGGGCTCAGCCAGGCCTGATTGAAGAAGCACCAGCAGCAGAGATGGTGATGGAGCAGCACCAGCAGCAGTTCTCCCCTCCCTGCCCAAGTTTTCTCCCCGTCTCCTAAACCTGCGCGCCTAGCCAGACCAGAGATCTCCAGGGAAAGCCTCCAGCAAGAAGGCCGACACTGGGTTACCTCACTCAGGTTGATTTCTCTACTGGTTCCATCTCTTTGCCGGGTCTAAACTTCACGATGTCGATATTGTTTTTGTTTTTGTTTTTCAATGTATAAGCCTTTTATTGTCCCCAAAGAGCCCAAGCTGTCCTTGTGATCAGGATCTTGTTTCTGGAGCTAGGAAACTGAGGTCTCACTCGTCAGCCTGCTGTACGGTTCCCTTCTCAGACACACGGATGCCATCCAAAAACTTCCTGATCCTTGTTTTTAACTGTTGTGGCTGAATCAGAGCCGCTGAATTAGAAACAAGCCCAACATCATTTCCTTCAAGGATTAACTCATCCTTCTGGGCTTGAGAGACAGAACAAGCAACACCTGTCCTCATTCGAACCCTTCAGATGTGTTTTTCACGCAAGGAATTTCAGGTTTCAACCAAAGACCCGTTCTCCTGAATAACAACGTTGATAGGGAAGTGAGCATACACAGACCTCATGCGGTAACGGAAACCCAGTGTCACACCCTTGACCATGTTCTGTACGTGACTGCAGATGGTTCTGACAGGAGCAGTTCCTTTCTGTTACCCCACCCTTTGTCAACACAGAGCCTTTTCTTTTTCTTTCCAAGGAGACTCCGTTCTACATGGATGTGATTGAAGTCCCTCTACAGAGTTCCCCTGGGGCCCTTCACAATGACTAAGCACCCCTTCAGAGTGAGGTCGACAACTTCTGGAATGTCGACAGTCTGCTGAGAATGGTCTTCATTCTCACAGTAGATGGGGCAAAGACTCATGACGTCATTTTTTTAACAGCTGAGTAATGCTGCATCATGTAAATGTACCACATTGGTTATTGGTTAAATAACATCCAGGTCGTTTCCAGTTTCTAGCTAGGCTGGTCTAGAGGCAGATTGCTTCCGGATTTTCTGAGAAATAGCTATGCTGGTTTCCACAGTGGCTGCACAAGTACCCGCTCACCAGGAGTGAGGGAATGCTCACCAGGAGTGAGGGAATGCTCACCAGGAGTGAGGGAATGCTCACCTTGCTCGAATTCTCCCCACCATAAGCTGCCGCTGTGGCTTTGATCTTAACCATTCTGACGATGGAATCTCAAAGTAGTTTTGATTTGTATTTCCCTAGCGGCTAAGAAGGTTGAACATTTCTTAAACTGCTTCTCAGCCGTTTGAGATTCCTCTTTTGCGAATTCCCTGTTTAGATCTGTACTCCGTTTTTCTCTTTAAACCCAACACAATACTTTACACACCTTGGAAGACTAATACTCAACCTCATATAGAAGTTTTCAAATGGAAAAACAAAAAACTCAGTTCTGTACAATAAAAGAACATCCAGAGATATAACCATCCCCGACTTCAAACTGTACAACAGAGCTGTGGTTATAAAAATAGCATGTATTGGCATTTAAAAAAAAAAAAGACTCATTGATCAATGGAATTGAATTGAAGACCCAGATATAATCCACACACCTATGGACACCTGAGTTTTTATAAAGAAGCCAGAAATATACACTGGAAGAAAGGAAAACATTTTCAACAAATGGTACTGGTCTAACTGAATGTCAGCATGTAGAAGAGTGCAAACAGATCTATATCTAGCACCCTGCAAAAAAAATTTACATCTAAGTGATCAAAGACCTCAACATCAAACCAGAAACACTGAATCTGTAGAAGAGAAAGTGGGGGAGAGCCTTGAATGCATTGGTACAGGAGACAACTTCCTGACCAGAACACCAGTACTCCAGGCACTACAGTCCACCATTACTAAATGGGACCTCATGAAACTGGAAAGCTCTTATAAGGCAAAAGACACTGTCAGCAGGACCCTACAGAATGGGAAAATATTTTCACCAATTCCACATATGACAGATGGCTAATATCTGAAATATATAAAGAACTCGAGGAACTAAACATCAGCAAACCAAATAATTCAATCAAAACCAGAGTTTTGATGGTCTCTAACTCTGACTTCCCTCAATCCTCCAGTTCAAGCCAGCTCTCTGAGTGTCTCTGTTCTGAGTTTATACTCCACTAACACCATCAACAAATTCAGTTCATGGAGTAAGAGACAGACAGACCCAGTGGCTGAAAGAAGAGGAGTACTGATGGATCTGGAGAACTCCACATTATTGGCCCTTCAAGGTAAGACTTAAGGACATTAAAAATTACTGTTGAGGTGGCAATATTGTATTCTAAACCGTAAAACAAACAAAAAATTATTCCATTAGTTACTAAAATGGTAATCAGCTCTTTGAATATGAGTTTTATTGCTATGGTAACCGTAAAGCCCAGAGGTAATAAATAAAGAGGCCCCTGCCTGTGGTGGGGACCGCATTCTGTTGCCAATCCCCTCATCAAACACCATCATTCTGTTAGTCGTTAAAAATTGGAATAACACCCTTGACAGTAACTTTTATTGGTTTACCTGTAAAACGTAAGGGTAAGAAATAATTTTGTCAGCTGGAAAGTGGTGGTAATAACTCAGGCGTATTGCTGATGCCTGAGGTCTGGATCCCTGTAAGCAGCTGAACTGAGGCCGAGCCTACTGCCGTAGTAGAATTCGTTTCTCTCCTTCACTTCTAGTGTTCTCCAGGCGAAGGAAAACTGTACTCAGAAACAGGTGGACAGTACCTCTGTCTGTAGCTTGTGGCCAATATACGAGACTCTCTCTCGTGTGTGTGTGTGTGTGTGTGTGTGTGTGCGTGTGTGTATAGAGGCCAGACATTGACACCAAATGACTTCCTTTATGCCTCTCTACCTTGGCTTTCTTTTGTTTGAGAATTTCATACATGTACATTACATGTTTTGATCGAACCCAACCTCCATTCCCTTCCTCCATTCTTCTCACCTCTCTCCAAGATCATTTTTCCTCCCGATTTTGTGCACTTTTTTTTTTTTTTTTTTTTTACTCACTGAATGCTCATGGTTGCGATGTCCTTTCCTGAACCCCCACCTCATCGGCTGGTTAAACTATACTATACAGCTCTGCAGATCCACCCCTCTTCTTCCCTGCGACCTCACTTCCTGTCTCCTGGTACAGGTACATGCCACCACCATGCCCAGGCTTTTTTTTAAAATGAAGATGCATCCACGTTCAGATCCGCATGCACCTATCAGGAACTTCTCCCACTAAGCCATCTCCTCATGCAAGGCTCAGTCTTCCAATAGGTCAATAAGACAATATAGATTTTATTTCACTTATGCCTCATCCCAAGGGCCACCTTGGCCTGCAAACCTAGGAGAAGAGATTCATAGGAAGTGCCTGGAAGCAGGCTGAGTAAATAGCTCAGTTGGTAAAGAGCTTGCCTAATTCCCAGGGCACACATAGACAGCATGGTTACATGAGTTTGTAATCCTAGAGCTGGGGAAGGCAGAGACAGGAAGATCCCTAGGGCTTAGGCAGTCAACCTTGCCTACTTGGCAAGCTCCAGAACAGTGAGAGTCCCTGTCTCAGAGAAGGTGAATGGTCTCTGAGGAATGACACCTGAACATGTGCACACACACACACACACACACACACACACACACCTCGAGTTCCTATGCTATCTTACCTAGAAGATGGACAAACCAGCGACCAGCAGAATTGGAGTTTGTTATAAGTTCTGTTTGATTGTTTGTTTGATTTTAACATAGATTTAAGTACTGGGTCTCATAAAAAGAGAGACATGTGGATATGCGTGTCTCAAAAAAGTCATGTTTCGTTGCATTATGATAACCACACAGAGAATTTTGTTAAGGTTTGAAGTTATCTTTAAAGGGCTGTTAAGGAATTTGAATGAGATCACAGAGTGATTCCTCTGGTTCACAGACAGGATTATAGCTGATAAGGTAGCACTCTGATGATGACAGTTGGAAGGGAAGCGAGGACATTTTCACTGTCAACAAAAGTTAACAGTCTTGCTTGTGGGATTGTTAGAAAACATCTGAGGAAGGAACAAAGCTTTACTCAAGGTCATACTCACTCAGGCCTGAAGCCTGGTTTATTGCTGCTTTAACATTCTCGCTGATAATATCTACATAAAGGGAACAGTCTGTGTCAGCAGCCTTCAAAGCAAGTTGATTATGCTGGAATTCTTGATTCTCAGCTAGCAAGAGCTTTTGACCAGACTGGGGCGGAGGATGGAGTAAGGGGCTTCTTTCCATCTCGTGGTCTTTACATTTGTCTTTCTATCCTGCTTTATTCTAACGTGAATGCACAGAGAACAAAGGTCCAGAGAGTGGGCAGAAGAGTCAGGACATTGATATCAAATAAAGAGAAGGCTGTTTATAGAAGAAAACTCTGCAAAGTATCTGTGTATTTAACAACTAGAGAACATCATGACTGTAGCAGGAGATGTTTGTTGGGCAAAGTGACAAGAATCCCAGCAGGAGTGAGGTGAGAGAGGCCAGACGGGATGAGGGACAGGACCATAGTGGGGAATCTGTTTTATGCCAAACTCAGTCTTCTGATGAAGGAGCCCATGCTCCTGATAACTTCTCTACTCTCATGATGGCCATCTCACCTCTCGATTACCAACTCATAAGGTAATATAAGCCATTTCTAAAAGGTACATGCTTGGGAAAGAGAAATCCAAGGGACTGTGCCTAAGGTTTTTTTAAACACAGGTGGGACCTAAGTTCATTTTAAAGATCCAAGAGAAAAAAATGTGAGGGAGCGTACTAAAGAAAGAGCTGGGGTAATTGGAGTGTTAGAGAGCAAAAAGTTGAACGTGCCCCCCACAAAGTAGGTATGTAGGAAACCCAAACCCCTAAACCAAGTGTAAGCAGACGTGACTAGGTCATGAAAGCTCTGCCTTCCTGAGTGGAATGGCTTCATCTGGGAGGTGGGCCAGGCATCAAAAGAATGGGATTGCCATCATGAGCATGGGCTAGCCATTGAGAAAGTGGGCTAGCTATCAAAAGCGTAGGCTAGTCATTACAAACATGGGCTTGTAATTAAGGGAGTGCGCAGGCTATAGTAAGAATGGGCTAACCGTCATGAGAATGAGACTCTTGTCATGAAAGTGCATGGGCTAGCCATCACAAGACTGACTTTGGTATAAAATGTGTACCCACTATTTTCTTGTTCCCTCTCACTATCTTACCCTTCTGGACAGCATGATCATTTTCAATAGCTGTGGTCTCTTCGCCTTGGGCCTCCTAGGCTTCAAAACTGTACCAAATAAATGTCCTTTCAATGACACTGTTCCGTCATAACAACAGGAACGAGGGGCCAGGATTCTTGTACCTCCTTCGTTTGCATCCTAGGAGCTCTGTTGACTTCAGCATGCCTGATGCCCAGAACTAAAAGATCTCAGGGTCTTTCAAGGGACATATGCTAAGCATAGGATGCTTCTGAACTCTGAGCCTTCCCACAGGAAAGCTCAACTAAGAAAGAGGTAACCAAGGCCTGAAAGAGCTCCACAGAAGACCCTTCACGTGGCTCCTCAGATTCTCTGCCTGGGAAACTCCCAAACACAGCTAGAAGATGCTTGCAGGGAGTCCAGGAGCCTTAATGTCACTCTTTGCCATTGCAACGCCTTCCTCCACAGAAGTCTTAAGGCTCCTTAGCTCTACTCAAAACTCAGGTACAGTTCAAGAGTCACATATATTCACGTGGAAATGCGTCTCTCAGTCAGCCTTTGAGGTCCTCAAAACTGTGTACCCCCTCAATGGCATGGCACTGACTTTGCTCTCAACCTAACACATTTACATTAAATGTAATCCCTGCCATGCCTTTGTTCCACAAAGGACTGGAGGTAATGTACCAAGATATATGTAAGACACTAAGATCAAAGATCTATAGACACAACTAGGCAGTAAAACTGACTGGGGATGTAGTTCAGGGGTAGGATGATTAGCATAGGCAAGGTCCTGGATTCAATCCTTAGCACCAAAAAATAATAAATTTAACAAAGAGAAATTAAAAAAATCGAGTCTAAACCTACTACCCAAAGACTATGCATGGACTGACCCTGGACTCTGACCTCATAGGTAGCAATGAATAGCCTAGCAAGATCACCAGTGGAAGGGAAGCCCTGGGTCCTGCTAAGACTGAACCCCCAGTGAAAGTGATTGTTGGGAGGAGGGCGGCAATGGGGGAGGATGGGGAGGGGAACACCCATAAAGAAGGGGAGGGTTAGAGGGATGTTGGCCCAGAAACCGGGAAAGGGAATAACATTCGAAATGTAAATAAGAAATACTCAAGTTAATAAAAAAAAAAAATCGAGTCTAGGTCTAACTTTTAAAGATTGGCTCAAGTCTCAGCCAATGGCCATGAAGAAAGTCACACATCTGAATCTCAGTTTCCCACTGACTAAAGGGAAGAAATACATCTAGCACATGGGGGCCAGACCATCAGGTCCAGCACTCCATTTACAAGATCCTCTTCAAGAAGATTTAACGAAGGCTGGGGAGATAGCTCAGTGTGTAAAAGGCTTGCCTCATAGGCGTGAGGACCTGAGTTTCATCTCCAGAGCCCATGTGATACAGTGCTGTGTGCTTATAATTCCAGCACCAGGAAAGCAGAGATAAGTGGATCCCTGGGATGTATAACCAATCTGGAAAGTTCCAAGCCAGTAAAAGAACCCATCTCTGAAACAGGATGAATTATGCCCAAGTTATAGTATGACATCTGACATTTTCCTCTGGCTTCCACAAGTGTGCCTACACATGTGCACCTGCACCCAAATGTACACACAAAAGTCGAAATCACAACTGTGAAAAGAGAATGTGGTATATAGTTTTTTTTTTTCACCCATTCCTGACATTCTAATCCATCAGAGGTAAAAGTAGGTCTGCTTGTCCCGGGGCCAGTTGGAGCCACCAACCTCTCTCTTCCAGAATGTTCTAAGTCATGAGACACAAATATAGAGGCCATCGCAAGAGCATCTAGTGCAACTCAGGACAGTGATCCCTGGTGTGGTAAGAGGTTGGATTCTGGTGAAGCCTGAACACCTTGCTGAGGCTTAAAGATAGTAACCAGCTGCTCATGGCTGCACAGCTAGACAGCGGCAGAGTGAGATCTCTGTAAGCCTGGAGCAGAAATGGACCGAGCTAAAGAGGCCAAACTGAGGATTTCATTGCAGTTAACCTCTCCCTTCTCCAGCCTGGGAGCCCAGATCCAGGCACCAAAATGCAATGGGAGGTGAAAGAGCATCATGCTGTCCCACCATCAAGGAAGTAGAATTTGTGCCCTCATATAAAATTCAAGCAACCTTCTAGGCTAGACAGGAGCTTGTGGGAGGCTGACAAAGGCAGGGGTGGATGCCACTGTGAAATGACTGGGAAGTCCTTCCTTCTGTCTGCCTGGCAGGTCTGTGTTGTTCCCAAGTCTATTATAGGGTAGTAAATAAGGGAGAAAGAGAGAGAGAGAGAGAGAGAGAGAGAGAGAGAGAGAGAGAGAGAGAGAGAGAGAGAGAGAGAGAAAATGAATCAATCATTCTGGATGATTCCCACAGGCTGCTCTCCAGCTCCCACAGAGCCCATGCAGGCCCGGCCTCTGCCAGTGTCCCACTCATCCCTGCCTTCTGGGCAGACAGGGGAACTCCTTGGGAGCCAAGTTCCTGAGCGGGTATTGGCAGAGTGTGAAGGGGCTATAAAACGATCAGAGCCAGAGTGTCCTGCCTGTAACAGGGCGGGTTCGTGTAATTTCACAGTGATAAGGCCGGCCTGCAGTTGTGGGAAAGATAGGTGGTCCCATAAAACCCGGTCACCAGCAGGGCATGGGGTGAAAAGGTAGAAGGAGAAGGCAGATCACCCTTGCCTAAAGAAGTCTGTGGCTGGAGTCCAGACCTGGTTGGTGAGTCGGGGCACAGACACCCACGGTACTGGGATCTGCTCCTGTTCCAACCTTGGGGTTCCAACCAGACCTAGAGAAGGTGTGGGAACTCAGCCCACTCCCATCAAAGCTGAGGTAGGCAGTAAGCTGGAGACTGACGACCTCTGTGGAGCCATCTGTATCTCTGAATTTGCATCCCAGCTCCTCCTCAGGACCCAGGATCTCTCTCCCCTCGCCATCTAGCGCAGGTCTATGCAACCTGTGCCAGATCCGGATGGATATTATGCTCCGTAATCAGACCGTCTGAACGTGTCACTCACAAGCAGCTCTGGTGACTGAGTCCCTCAAAGAAAGGCCTGTCTGTGCTGAAACACAGGGTACCAACTATGGACAGAGAAAGGCGAGACCTCATTCAGTGAGCCCTGAGGAATAGCACTTTCCTCCAATCCCTGGAGGTGTCCGTACCCCTGGGCCTGGGGAGGAACCATCTGGAAAGAAGCCATTTGCCAAACATCTTTCAAGGTGCGCAGAGAAAACATGTGGGTGACTGCTAAGGGTGAAGAGACACAGTCCAAACTCAGCCATCTTGAAAGATAGAACTCCTTGTCCTGTTACAGAGGCTGCATACGACTTGGATGTTGGTACCACAGGGATACCAACAGGGACAGCATGTGGACATTGACCAGAACTCGATACCCACTGAGCTGACGGTTCTTTGTGACTCCGAATGTGGTCTTGGCTGTTACTGCCACCTCCTGGTTGTCACTTTCCATCTCTGCAGAGTCAGGGGTGATTCAGCTGCCCTCTGACTATAAACAAATGGGTCGTCTGCAAGGAAGAGCAGAAGGGTTAAGTCAGGTTCTCTGTTCCTCCTACCCAACAGACAGTGGCACAGGGCTCCTGGGAGAACACAGGATTAGGAGGACTCAGGCCAAACAGGGCAACCGTGTACATTTGTTCAAGTCCTGCGCTGTACGAAAGTACTCACCTAGGGACAGGCTGAAGCCGTCCTGAGACAAGCCGATGTGCCCACTCACGTGCACTCGTGTGTAAGTGACAGATCTGAGCTCACACTCAAACCCTAGCTCTCACTCCATGACCTCAAGCGATGGGAAGAGACTGCCCTTCAAGGTCCTCACGTGAGAAGTGGACTCGACACTGCTTCCCAGCAGGAATGATGTTCAGGGGATTGAGAATGCCTGTCTCCAGGACGGAGCAGAGACACTAACTCACATCATTCCCAACAAGAGTTTCCCCCACCTCCCCCAACCCATCTATCCTTCCCAGGATTCCCTGGTAAGCATAACTGCCCGTCACTCAGGAATTCTGCTCTTTGAGGCCATCCATGGATGGAACCTCCCCTCGCCATGCACCCCACAGCTCCTAATGGGATTGCCCCAGTATTCCATTTTAACCCTAAAATGTTCACTCCGGGCAGGACTTTTGACCTCCACTAGTCCGGGGCACTGAGGACCAGAGAAGAAGAGAGGTGAACATATCGCAGGATGGTGTGGATTTTCACTTTTGAAAGTGAACTTGGGTCTTTTCATCAGGTGCCCGTCTGCTGGTCCACATCATCGCTCTCCTCTTGGTTCTCCCACGCCCTCCTTGAGAACCAGCATAACTAAAGAATAGACAGGGTTCCATGTACTTCCCATCAGGGACCCCTTAAGGATTCTTCCCAAGCTATCCGGTCACATGCCCTCCTGAAGGGGCTCAGGAGAGATGGTAAGAGCTTCCTCTGTGGGCATCACCATCTAGTATCAGGACTGGAGGCTCTGGACGATGGCAGGAGTCAGAGATAAACATTTAGTGGTGCTGCATTTGCCTATGCTTTTCGGGAATGCTCTGAGCTGAGCTTTTGATTGGTTGACTGGTTAATTGGTTCATTGAAACGGGGTCTTAGTCTATGGCTTACTATGTAGTCCAAGCTGACTTGAAACTTGTGGCAATCCTTCTGCCTCAGTCTCCCAAGTATGATTATAGGTGTGAGCCACCACGCTCAGCTCAGTCATTATCATTATCATTATCATTATTATTATTATTATTATTATTATTACCATCATCATCATCATCATCATCATTACTCATGCATATGTTGCTTTCAACTCTTTACCATTACAAGCTCTTTGTCCCTGAGAATTTAGAAAACAAGAGTCATTCTAGGAAAGCGTGGGCTGCTTTGCCTGCAAATTCGGTGCCTCTCCATTGTCTAGGAAACTAATTCATGCTTTTAACTGGCTGTTTCCCATGTGCTGTAGGAAAGGGAGCTGAAGGGCCCTGGTCCACCCTGTTGAGCAGCTCAGGTTCCGCTGGGCAGTGATGAGGGGGTGTAGTGGAGGCAAATAAGAAAAAGTAAATGTAATCGCATCCAAAATCTGGCACCGCAGGCACTAGCCTGGGGCTCTGAGCTGAGGAAAACATTCAGGATGTCCATTTATAGTTCAGATATGGAACTGGGAGGCCGGGGAGATGGCTCAGTACTTATGTGCTTGGCTTGCTTTAAGAGTAAGAAAACCTGAATTTGAACCCCAGGACCCATGCACAAAAACCAGGAGTGCATATAATCCTAGCGCTGGGGAAGCACTGATAGGAGGATCGTGGAAGCTAGTTGAATTGGTGAGCTCCAAATTCATTGAAAGACCTGCCTCAAAAATAAGGTGGAACTTGAATGAGAAAGACTCCCATTGTTGACCTATGGTGTGCACACAAGTACACACACACACACACATATACACACACACATACACACACACGCACACACACATATACACACACATACACACAGACATACACACACACATACACACACATACGCACACATATACACACACACATACACACACATGCATGCACACACACACATACACACACACACATACACACACGCATGCACACACATGCATGCACACACACACGCATGCACACACACATATACACACACATACACACACACCACGCATACACACACATACACACACACATATACACACACGCACACTAGACCAAGAGAAATGGTGATGCTGGGATAGGAGGGCACCCAATGATGACCAAAACTGGTGGCAGCCCAAGGCTAAGATCACAGTAGTACCTGGGATACAAGAAAACTTTTGACAAGTAGGCAAGACAGGCTCAAAACTCTCCAAACCCAAAAGCTGTTTTTGTTTTGTCCTTCTGACAGCAAGTGCCCGCTTCCCTACAATCAACCTGGCAGCAAGGGGTGAAGCCACCCCGCCTGACTGGAAACGTGGTGGGCACCTCCCCCTCTGTCCTCTCAAGATTTGGCAGGCTGTCTTCATTTTCATTTTGGTTTCCATACACTAGCCAATCAGAGTCCACATTGGTCTATATAGCGAGGAACTCGACTTCCAATCCTCACTCATTGGACCTCTCTTGGGAGGAGCTTCCCTCCTGGCATCAAGATCCTTTGAAGACAGACTCGCCTGAGACGCACAGCCCCGCTGCTGGTGGGGGACCTCCCTCCTGCTTTAGGTACAGACTCACCGTTCCTGACCTCTGAGGCATTCTGCTTCTGTCACTCACATCGGCAGCCCGCTCCTGAACAACAGACCTGTTCTTCAGACAGCTGCTCTCAGCACCTCAAGACTCATCAAGAATTCAGAGCAGTAACACTCATCGGCTACCTCTCGATTGGTACCTCACTGCTCTCAAGTCTCCGTGTTCCATTGAGCTGTCGGTATTCTGTTTTTCCATTCAATAAACACTCCACGGTGAAGACTGCCCATCACCCACCCTCCGCTGCCCACCTACTTCACTCTTGTGTGGAGAAGAACAATTGCGAGGAAGAGGCATAGCCAGGATTCGCGTGCACAACTCCTGAGTCCATGTATGGGTTCTCCATATTTTATCCAGAGTTTCTTTCCTATGGTTCCTGATGACCTAATTCTCTCCTTCCTAGGGTACAGGCTTCATCCACACTGGAAAGCGTGCTAGGGTGCTGGTGACTACTGTGAGTCTTGGTTCTCTGCTGTGTGACCATGAGCGGTCATTGAACCTCTCTGAGCTTTCTTTTTCTCATTTAGCATTCATATATTCTGATCTATTAATGAAGGATTACTTCATATCTGTCTTCCCCATGGCCCACCAAGAAGGAATTAAGAAGAACAGACAGCTTGGGCAGTCTGATATCGTCTCAGGAGCAAAAGGAGGGCTGGCAACACAGGTCTGGAGGTGTGGAGACATCGAAGGATTAGGAATGGACATGCAGAAGGCATGAAGAGGGGCATGTGGAGAAAAGAAAGGGATGTTTCTTACAATTCCCAGAAAAAGCAACTAAGGGAAGAAGTGTTTCTTTTGGCTCATAAACAGTCCAGCAAGGCAGGGACAGCAAAGTGCCAGGCGGGTTCACTGCAGTCCAAGTGCTCAGTTGGGACATGTCACCTCACATCTCAGCAAACAGGAAGCTGGGAATAGACAGAAGCAAGACTTGCATATCTCCCCACACTGTGGAGGCCTGGGATTGACTGCTCAGTGCTTGAGCCGAGGAGGGACATTTCCCATTCAAACCACTACTCACTCTCCTCCATTTAACACTTGGAAACCCTGATAAACACTTTAGAGTGGATGAGAGAGCCCAGGCGGAGGAAAGCAGCAAGGGCCTTCGATCCCTGCTCTAGGGCAGCAGGTGCAGATGGATTCCATATAGTGAGGTCTTGGCCAAAAGGAGGAAGGAAGGAAGGAAGGAAGGAAGGAAGGAAGGAAGGAAGGAAGGAAGGAAGGAAGGAAAGGGAGGGAGGAGGGAGGGAGGGAGGGAGGGAGGGAGGGAGGAGGAAGGAAGGAAAGAGGGAGGAGGGAGGGGAGGAGGAGGAGGAAGGAAAAAGTAAAAGCTGATTTGAATTGTTGGGTCAACCAGTTGCTGCAGAAACCAGGGTCTCCAGCTCCAGGAGGGGAGGGGGGCTTTAAATCAGCTCCTGGTCTTACTGAAATATCTCTCTGTACACACTGGCCTCCATGATCAGCCCCTAGTCTTCCTGGGATATCTCCCTGTACACACTGGCCTCCATGATCAGCCCCTAGTCTTCCTGGGATATCTCCCTGTACACACTGGCCTCCATGATCAGCCCCTAGTCCTCCTGGGATATCTCCCATGCATGTTGCAGCCCCCAGGTAAGGCTCAGTTTTCTCATCTGCAAAATAGGATAGACCTGACCCAAATGCTAAAGGAGGCCCTGTTGGGTGATGGAACACATGATGGTGTGAGGCCAATGGGATCACTCTAGGCTTATTTAAGTGACCAAAACATCTGGGCCCACACCCCAGAAATCTGTTTATAAACTTCCCAGACCAGCAAAGGGAACTTGTCCCTACAGTATGGCCTGTCTCAGGTACACTACAGCTGCAATAGTAACTGGACCTTTTCAAGCCACAGGCCTCATTTTCTCGTTTTCTCAACAGGTGGTGAGGCCTAGCCCCATACCCCCACTACTCACCCCCACCCCTGAACACTTAGAGTGCACACAGATTATAGACATATTTATTGTCAAAACCCATCACATCACATCACAGACATGGATGTGTCTCTTCTTAAAGACCCCTGTGATTTCCATGTAATTAACACTCAACCTCAACAGACCCTCTGCCTTGAGCACTGGGGACACAGGTAAAAGGACATTTCTGCCTTCCAAAAGCCCTGTGAGAATCTGAACCTCACAGAGAAGGAGGCAGGTAAATGAGAAGACATTAGCCCTAGAGCAGGCCGGACTGCCAGGGTTCGTGGACCACACTGAGACACGGAGGAGGAGATAGAACACCTGAGTGTGATGTTTAGAGGAGCAAAAGTAATGAATAGGTAAAGTATATGTCAAGCAGGGGAGGGCCAGAGGCCACCCACTACCCATGACATCATAGCCAGCCAGGCCTTAAGTCAACATGGATCCCTTGTGCAAGTTAACAGTTGAGGAGTCACAAGGGTCAACCAGTTACTCCCAACCTAACTCCCTCACACCTACTGATCATCCTGCGCTTCCTAACAGGTGAAGCCAAGGGACATCTTCCATGGAAGGTCCCTATGGTGTACACGGAGAGCTCTGTGCTGTTCTGGGGTACACAGCCACTTGCACCTACAAGTTTTTCCAGGCAAGGACCGTGCAACAGAAGGTACATGACTCGCAACAGCCATGTGACTAGGATGACACTTATGAAGCATATCTGAGTGCTGTACGTCTTACTTAGGGATAAGCTGCACGAAGCTGTCACCCTCATTAGCTTACCAAATCCTTCTAAATCATCTGTGTGTTCTGAATATCCCCATTCCACAAATGGCAGCTCTGAGGTTCACAGACAAGAAGCAGATCTGCCAAAGTCAAGCTGCTGGCCTCTCTCATAGCCAAAATCCACACTGCCTGGTCCCAAAGTCTGCATCTTCCACAACGGGTGCCATGTTTTAATATGTGATCGATTTAAATGGAACTGGATCCGATGGATGCTATCACAAAGTGGGGAGACAGGGCAGTGTTCAGATGTGATGAAAAGTCTTACAGGAAAGGACATCTGAAATGGGGACAAGGTTGCTGGGGAGGTCATTCTGACAAAGCAGTGGCTGGATCCCAGAGACATTGAAGGCTGCAGTGTGGGGCCACCAATCCTCCACCACCCAGCCTGTAACCTGCACCTGGACTGTGTAAGAGTGCTACTAGTCCTGAGTCATATACATGGCACTAGGAACTCTTGACAACTATGCTTTAAGATATCCGCTGCATTGAAGTTAGCCATTCCTAGATGACTGATCCTTAAATTGCTTGTAAAAGCACCTAGCCATGATGAAAGGGAAAGAAAGACATTAGACCTCTAAGGAAGGGCCTGGATGGTCTAAACAGGCAGGCTGGTAGCTGACTTTGAAGGAAGGGAGAACAAAGTGTTGGAGCCTCAGAGAAAACATCCCTGGGAGGAAGAGCCTTCAGGCTTCTGGGTCTGCTAACAGGGATGAGAAATTAGCTTCTATGGAGCAGGGTTATGGGAAGAAGATGGCCCCATGGGAAAGTAAGCTATTTATCTGAGAAACTCTGAACTGTGCCTTGTGGGACCACATTGCACTGATAGAAGGACAGAGTTTCCTCTGAACATTCCTAGGATGAGCCCACATGACAGGCCCAGGATTGTCCTTACCTGGTTCCAGGACCCCTGGTGGGCTATCAAGAGCCTTCTTCAGTCATTCTAAATCCCCATCCAGGGCTCATGGCCAGCCAAAGCCCATAGTGTCAATCTGGAGGACCCACAAGGGACCTTATCCCCTTCCTCCATTTCAGGACACCCTAATGTCCTCCTGACACATCTCCTCCTGTCCAGGTGAGATTCTGTTCTGGGCAGGGCTGTCACCAGGAGAAGGCTCTCACAGACCCTGGGAGCATTTCCTCCCTGAGGCATCTTCTAGCTAAGCTGTCAGAGTGCTGCTGGCATTCCTATGGGGTGACAAACAGTTCAGACGGCCAGAGACTGCAAATGTTTGCCCCAGCTTCTAAACACATTTGAAACAGCCTAGGCATACTTGTAAATATCTTACATTCAAGGCAGGGTGGAAGGGGGGAAGATGGAGTCATGTTTACCAAGTCTCGGGTAGATGGGAGGAAGGAGAAAGCCCTGTGAAGCTTATTGCTGCACAGTTACGACAACGGTCCTCCGTCTTCAAAAAGCTGTAGGAATCTAGAGAAGAAATTATCCACAAATGGGATCAAAAAGATGGCTTAGCAGGTAAGGCTGCTTGCTACCTAGCCCGACGACCTGAGCGCCATTCCCGGCATCCATATGGCAGAGGAAGAGAGCCAACACCCCACTTTGTTCCTGGACCTCTAAACAACACACACCGTGACACATGTTCATTCATACTTATACAAATAAATTATAAATAAATGTAATTTTTTTAAAAAACCTCAATGTTCAGAGGATAAGTATATTCAGCCTTGTTTAAACATTAGAGTGTATATATAAATTAAGTACCTAGCTAATATGTGCAGATTTATGCTCTAAGTGCCAATTAAAAATAAATGTAGGGGCCAAGAAAATGAAAAGTGTTGGGGTTGGGGATTTAGCTCAGCGGTAGAGCGCTTGCCTAGCCCTGCGCAAGGCCCAGGGTTCGGTCCCCAGCTCCGAAAAAAAAAAAAAGAAGAAGAAAATGAAAAGTGTTTGCTAAGATTCATCTTCCAGAACCCACATAAAAATGTCCAGGTTGTTGGGGTCCAGGAGCAGCCCCACAAACCACACCGACACCAATCTCAACCAGACGAGAATGGTTTATTGAATGCACGCCCCAGGGCAACAACTCAAAGCTGCACACTGGACATTTCTCGGGTCGGGGCCAGGTTATGAAGACTAAAACTCAAAAAACCACAATAGGTGCTGGAAGGGCGGCCTGGTGGTCGGCCCTGACTCAAGCCATTTTAGACCTAACGGTTCACACTGGCCTTTATTTGATGGGTCCTACGTAAAGCTTTGTGGAATTCTTTAAGATTAGAAAACCTCAGAACCTACAGAACATAATGGAGTAGGGCAAGCGGTCAGCATGACCCTGCTCTGAGTCAAGTTATTCTCTGTGTTAATGACCGACAGGCATGTTACAGCGACAGTATGAAATAGCTGGCAGGCACAGAACAAAATGGCTACAGGTATGCTGGGGGGTGGGGTGGGGGACTCAACACAGGTGATATGGCACATGTTTGCCTGTGTGTGTGTGTGTGTGTGTGTGTGTGTGTGTGTGTGTGTGTGTGTGTGTGTGTGTGTGTGTGTGATTTATTAGAATGACTTACAGGCTGTGATCCAGCTAGTCAAACAATGGCTACCTATGAATAGAAGGTTCAAGAATTTAATAACCATTCAGTCCATCATTCTGTCTGAGCTGGTCTTCACTGTATTCCAGAAACCCAAAGAAGCAGGCTCTAATGCCAGTGAAGAGGTGGAATTCTAGAGCAGCAAAAGCAAGCAAGCAAAGAGCAAAGACTTCCTGATTTTATATCCACATATGGCAATGATTGTCAACCTTCCTAATGCTGAGACCTTTTAATACAGTTCCTCATGTTGTGGTGACCACCAACCATAAAATCATTTCATTGCTGCTTTATAACTCTAATTTTGCTACTGTTACAAATTATAATGTAAATATCTGATATGCAACCCCAAAAGGGCCACAAGTACAGAATGAGAACCACTGATTTCCAGCCGAAGGCATGGCCCAGATTAAAGGCATGGGACCAATTAAAGGTGGGTTTTCAAACTTCAAAAGATCTAGATTAAAGAGGTGTCTTCCTATGTCAATAATACAGATTAGAAATGTATCTTCCTACTTCAAATTAAGCAAAACATCCCTCACAGGGGTGCCCCATTTGGGGTTTTTTTAGTTAATCCTAGACATAGTCATATTGACAACCAAAAATAGCTATCACACACGTAGATGAACAGATCAATTTCAATAAAAATAGGCAACATGATAGGTACCATTCAAACTAGCCTACTTTTACGTAGAACATAATCTGTCTGCCTTCCTCGACAGACCTGCATAGCTTCCTTGAATTCCAAATTTGGAGTCCTCAGTGTTCCAGACTGGAACATACTGGCAGGTGGGAGAGAGTTGTGAAGCCCAGGCAGAAGCACCCTATCCCCACCATGTCTCTGTTCTGTATATTGCATCCTATGGTCCTACGTGCACATATGGGGACCCCTGATCACACACAGGCAAGACTGATATAGCCACTGCAGCATCTGCCTGGCACCTGTCTGAGCTGGAGGAGGACCCACCATGTGGTTCACCCCAGACAGCAATCACAAGGGAGAGGATACATGTGTTAGAAGTAGCTTTGACATCACATGACCAGAGAGTTCCAAGGTGCCGAGTAGCCAGAGCCTGAGTAAGAGAGAGACAATAGTCTAGTAGTTCAGACTCTAGAAGAAAGGACCCTACTGAAGGAAAACCAGCAAGATGCTTTACAACATAATCTTTTCTCACTGGGTTCCAGGATGCTACTCACAGACACAGGAAAAGACAGCCCTGTGTATTAGCAGGCCCCTGCAAAGGGTACCTTACCTCACTCCTCTTTCCCTTTTGCCTGCCTTCTGTACTAGGACAAATTTAGGTTCTAGCACCTCCTGCCCATGGCTGGTGGGTGAAAGGTGCAGAGTCTGCGTGTCTCACTTCATAGGAGGGTGGTGGAACCTGAGTCCAACTAGGACAATTCACTACTCAGTGATAACATGTTTGTCCAGCCACGAAACATACTGTGCATTTTTTATGGAGGGCGGAATCGAGAGTTTTAGAAGTTTTAATATGTTCACTTGAGTATCAGAACCCTGCTTCTGGTGATCCCATTGGAATCCAGGTGGGAAACATGACAAAAACATCTAGAGGACCTCTATGCTTGACATGGAAATTCCTGTTTGCCCTTGCAGCTCCTTTGATGGCCTGCAATTGATTCAGGCCCTGAATGGGGTGGAAAGTACAAATGTCACCAAACAAAGACTAAAGAGTAGAAGAATCCAAGAGAACCCACTGATTAGTAGGGAGGGGCTTGAGAGAGGGAAAGGGGATTTTTGTCTTGGTTTTGAACTAAGTGCTTGGTGAATACTGTGAATGTTGATAACAACAGAGCAAACAGGATAGGGAGGCTGCATTGACTCCTGAACAGAACTTCAGCTGCTGGAGAACGGGGTTAGGGGCAGGGAGATACCTGCTGAGAGAAAGACCAGTTGAGTCTCGGTACCTTCTACTCCCTTCACTCCCTCCAGCTTGTGCTCTAAGTCTCTTCTTCTCCCACTGCAGGAGCTTTCTACACAAGAAGATCCAGACACACATACCACACACACACAAACACAAACACACCACACATCACACATGTATACATACATACAACACACATACTACACACCATACACACATGCACACACCACACACACATACACACACCACACACATGCACACATACACATACACTACATACACATCACATACACATTGCACACATACATACTATGCACACACCATACATACACCACACACATGCACACATACATATACTACTCTCACACATGCACATGTGCA
Source organism: Rattus rattus (assembly GCF_011064425.1). Lineage (NCBI taxonomy): Eukaryota > Metazoa > Chordata > Mammalia > Rodentia > Muridae > Rattus > Rattus rattus. The sequence continues at coordinate 4,301,486 of NC_046170.1, forward strand.
CATACACACTACACATTCACATACCTACACACATGCATACATACTCTACATGGACACACATGTATGCACACACCATGCACAAATATGCAAGCATGTACACACTTGTACATAAATGTGTGTGCACACACACACACACACACCACGCACACTCCAGGTGCTCATATGTACAGCCTTGTGACAGAGTAAGATGTCTCCTAACACACCTATCTAAAAAGGAAGGATTTTCCCCGTGTAGAGGGCTTGTCACAAGCAGAAACGGTAGAAAGAATACGCCGAGAGCTCTCGCCAAGCCTGCTGTCCTGACAGTTCACCACTGACCCACCTTGGCCACGTCTGCCTGAGCCTAGGGGAACACTAAGCCTGAAGGTTCCTGGAAAGCTTTGCCTGCTCCCCTAGGGCCTTCAGGGAATTGCTTTCTTATCAGTTTTCAGATGAAGCTGTCAGGCCCAGGGAGGTTAACTACCTCAGCCGTGAGAGGTCACTGGGGAAAAGGGAGGTCAGTGGAGTCTGAGCTGCGCCTCTGCTGATGGCTTGTTTAAGACTTAGTCAATCACACTGGCTCAATGGCCTCCTCAGGGACTCTTGGGAAAACGACGTCTGGTGAACACAGCACTCAGACAAAGGTGACAGCAGCTCAAGGGATGGGGATACCCCCCCTCTTGAGCTCCCACTCTAAACCACTTTGTTACCTTGCTGTGTTTAACAAAATGTCCCTTGCTGTGGTTTAAATCTAGGATATCCTTCACGGACTCATATCTGAATACTTGGTCCTCAGCTGTGGGCACTTTGGGCGACGGCGGCAGAAGTAACCAGGGCCAGGTCTTTGAGTGCTATGACCAAGCCTCTGATTCCAGCCTTACTCTCTGCTCCATGGCCCGCCATGATATGAACGGCTTTTGCCACACACACTCCCGCCAACGTGAGCTGTCCTGATGTGCAGTTCCTGCCATGATGGGCTGAAACCTATCTAAAACCATGAACCAAAACACCTTCCTCTCCCCTAAGCTGGCCTGTGAGATCGTCTACCCATCCACCAAGACATGAGTTGGTGGGATTCATGCCAACTACTGATATCATTTGGAGAGGTTCTAGAAACAAGAGGGGAGACCTAGCTGGAATACGTAGATCCTAGTAACTATCTGGTTCCTGGACCCTTAATACATCTCTCTGCTTCCTGGCCACCAGCTTAAGAGCCCCCACCACAGTGTGCTGTCTCAGTACAGGCCCAGAAACATACAGCCAAGAAATCATAGGTAAGCCCTCTCGAACCCGGAGACAAGAACTTCGGTAGTCTCTCGGTGACCTCACCTCACCTTAAAGCTGCCAGGACACAGAGTACTTCCTTTGTGGTTAGTGTGAGAGTCAAGCAACCAGAGGCGCTGCCTAGTGTGCACCCAGCCCTGAGAGAGCCTTGAGTGGCCACCACGCAAATAGCTTTCACTACTTCACTGTCTGTCTTGAAGATCCTTCTGAATCGATATTACTGGACGATCTTTTTCAAAACTATTATTTGTATGTGTGTCCGTGTACGTATGCATATGAGTGTGTCTGATGTGTATTTGTGGGGGTGAGGACCACAGCATCCATGTGAGCTAAGCAAACAACCTTGCGGGATTATTTCTCTCCTCTCATGTTTATTTGGATTCTGGAAATTAAGACACTGCTTTTATGTGCTGAACCATCTCACTGGCCCGCCAGGTAAGATTCTCTTACCTGTTACGTAGTATTCAGTACCATGGATTTCCACCATTAATTTAGCTATTCCCCTTTTGGTAGGTATTTGGGTTGTGTCCAAGTTTTAATTTGTATAAATAATACTACAATGAATACTCCCATATTGCAGGTATTGTTAGCTCATTAGACGCTCAAAACATCTCATAATATAGATGATTATTTACTGGCTCGTGAACTAGGGAAATAAGAATAATACAGTCAAGAAGCTGGGCCAGGAGCTATGTCTTAGTGGCTTTTTAATAAGTGTTTGTTTTGCAGTTTTCCCTTTTTCAAAAAGATTTATTTTATTTTATATATAATAGTATACTGTAGCCATCTTCAGACACACCAGAAGAGGGCATTGGATCCCATAACAGATGGTTGTGAGCCACCATGTGGTTGCTGGGAATTGAACTCAGAGCCCCTAGAAGAGCATTCAGTGCTCTTAACCACTGAGCCATCTCTCCAGCCCTGTTGTTTCCTTCTTTACCCAGCTAGGTCCCAGATAATTGAGCCTGGACTACTGCATTTATTTAACAAGCTTTAAGGGCAGAACAACTGAGCAGCATGGCTCTGTTTTAATCCTCTAGGCTAATGTGGCTACCTCCCAGTCAAAATCCCAGTGCTACTTGCCCCTTAGTACTGATCGGCTTCTCTGGGCTCCGGGTGTTTTCTCCTTGTGTTTACTGGACTCTCTTCCTTTAGCAAATCTCCACTTCCTCTCTCCTTCCCTCTTCTCCCGGCTGGGAGGAAGTCCAGCCCTATTCTCTCCCCTGCATAGTCATTGGCTGATTAGCTTCTTTATTGACCAATTAGGGAATGACTGGAAGCAATGTCTTGCAACCAGATGTGGGGGCACAGAAATCATCATTTGAATGATACAAGGATAATCTTTACACAGTACACAATATTTACACAGTACACAATAATACTATGCCTACTGCTATGGAGATATCTCTCCCATCTAGCTGCACTTGCTGTGCAAGGGAGAGGACCAGAGTTCAGATCTCTGGTACCCATGTAAATGCCACGTGGATGTGGCATCCTGCCTGCACTTCCAGAAGGCAGAGACGTGGCATCCCCAAAGCAATCTGGCTAATATGATTAGCCATACTGGCAAGCTCCGAGTTTGGCCAAGAGACCATACTTCAAAGAATAAAATGGAAGGGTAATTGAGGAAAACTCTTGATATCAGCCTCCGGCCTGTATACACACACACACACACACACACACACACACACACACACACACACGCACGCGCGCACCTACACAGCACTCATGTGCTCACACACACGCAAGCATGCACACCATAGGTGGTGGAGTGACAAGGGAAGTCAGTGACACCAGGAGTGGGGGAGGGGAAGAAGAATGACTGATCACACTTTGTTTGAAAATGCCACACTGACACTTAACGCCTTGTGTGCTAATGATAAGGATGGGAAAGAAGGGCGAGCGAGGGAGGGGTCAGGCTAGCGTGTGGGCCAGCCTCCAGGGCCCACTCCAGCCGTTTTCCTCATCTCACCAGCAGACCCAACTTCTTACGTCTTCGTCTACAGCGGAGTCTGCCTCTTTGGGGTCACGTAGGCATGAATACAGCCTTGTGCTTTTCTCACCCGATGCCTGGCCACTGGGCTCCTTCCAAGGAGGGAGGGGCGGCTTGAGAAGGAGCAAGTCCTTCCACACCATGGGCGTCGGCAACTCAGGATTCCGGTCCTCCCTTCCAAGGCCTCTTCTGGATTCCAGTCAGCCACTGGGAGAGAAGTCAGGAGGCCAGACAGATGGAAAAGATGGCGCAGGTCCCCGCTTGGTCTCCCAGGCAAGCAGGAGCAAGGTAGCTGGATGAGGCGACCCTGGGAGCCCCACAGCTCCTTCCTAGGAGCTCAGAACACATTCCCCAAAGCAAGGGCCCCTGGAAAGGTCAGCATCCTGGGTTGTGACAGCAGCTCCTCTGACATCTGACCAACCCCCAGGTCTGGCGTCCCAGAGAACCCTGTCAGGTGCAACTTTGCGTGTCCCAGCAAACTGTGACCTACATAAGATTTGTGCCAAAAGAGAACACTGTCTTTTACCTAGGCAATTTATGAAAATATCATGATTTATGAAAATGTTGAAATCTCTGAAAGATTCCTTTATGTTCCCTTAATTTCCCAAAGGGATATGTTCTAGAAATGTGATGGTTACACTATCCATGGGAAAAGGAGAGCTTGGCTTTGGGGACAGATTTGAAAGAGGCCTTTACCTTATACTGGTGACCTTCAGACTATTCTGCCTACAGCATTCACTTTGGTGAGGTGAGAGAGGCACAGTCTGGCTCGCTCTTAGAGCGGGGAAAGAAAGACGGGTCCTCCCAGGACAGACAAAGAGGCTCCACCGGGCTGAACCCTAAAGCAGGCCACAACAGCAAGCCCTCGTCAGCCTGCCAATGCGGGGGTGGGAGGGAGAAGACCGCTTCCGCCCCCACCACCAGGGCGACCGGGAGAGACAGGTGCTCATCTCACTTGCTGATCTCCATCATCCCCTCAGCGGGTTAGCAAGGGCTTAAGGTAAGCTGCGCAGGCGCCAGGAGGCCCTTCATTAAGTATTACGAGATAATCCTGATCCTATCAAGGACTCATTCCCCAACCTGGAGAAAAAGAAAAAAAAAAAAAAAAAACACGCCACATGCACAGAAAGCTAGGAGGGCACACAGAAAATCACGGCCAGGGCTCGGTTCCTTCCTCCTAACAGCTGGTGCTTCGGGGCAGACGTGGGGCTCTGCACACAGCCCTGCATCCAACACCAGAGTCGGACTGTGGCTAGAAAAATGGAGCCCGGGGCCCAGGGTTCCCAGAATGAAGAGGCTCAGAGCACCCACTGCGCGGGCTACTGGTTGACTGTCCTCTGTTATGTCTGTGCAGAATATTAATTACCACTGTGACAAACATTAAGAGGTGACCCTTCTGAGAGGTGATTTTAGTGCTGTCATTTTGGAGTCACTACTGCAGTGAGTTACTCTGAGGCTGGGTTGCTAGGGGGGAAGAGCTCTGCCGGTGACCCCTCTCCGCATCCCCCGTGTTCATTCGCTAATCTGTTCTGACTCAATGAACACAGAGGCCTCATCAGATGAGTGCCGTGCCTCAGACTTCCCAGCCTCCAGAGCTGTGGGCCAAACGACCTTTTTCCATTCATAAAATTCCTAGTCTGTGGCATTCTGTTATAACAAATAAAAGAATTCGATCCGACTAGGACTGGCAATGCACAAGCCAGGTCTTTTCTACCACTCTGCTGGCGACCGGGTTGTAGTCCCAGCTTGAGGCTGATGGCAGCTAGGACAGGACAGGACAGGACATGTCAGGATAGGTCAGCATTCTGCAAAGAAGCTGGTGGGGCTCCTGCCGGACGCTCTGTCTCCCCCTAGTGGCAAGACCGAGATGTAGTCAGGACGATTGCCCAAGGATCATTCCAGAGCATGCAATGTAAAATCCACTGCCTTCTCCTCTTTTAGTGCCTTGGTCCACTTTCCACTCCCCAAAACAATAACAGAAGGTGCTTTCGACCTCATGATAGACTCAGCTGTGTCTCCATAAAAAAATCATTCGTTGAAGCCCCTAACCTATTATGTGGAAATCCCAACCTGTTTGGACACACACTTATTACAGAGGCAGTGGAACTTAAACAAGGTCATTAGATGAACTCTAGTCTAGTAAGAGTGGTATTCCATACAAGGGATGAGGACACACAAAGGCACAGGTGAAGACTTGGTAAGACATAGGGGAAAGATGGCCACCTGCGAGCCAAGAAAGGCAGGTCAAGAGAAACTCCCCTGCTCTTCAGTCGTGGGCTTCCAGCCTCAAGAACAATGCGAGAATTCATTCTTGCAATGAGCATGCTCTGACCTGAGATAGTCTTTAAGGCAGCCTGAGCTAACAAGACAGACCCCTCTCCTAGCCCTTCTTCCTCCTCTGCCTCTGCTCAGCTCTCTGTGCCCCTGTCTCTGCTCCTTCCCTCTCCTTCTCTTGCTCATTCATTCTACAAAGAAAGCTCAGCACTGACCTCGCTCTGAGAGACACGGGAATGAGTGAGCGCATTTGCCCATCCATCCAATATTTGTTGAACCACCTCTGGGCACACAGTCTGGTGACAAAGCAGCCCCTTAGAAGCTGTTCTTAGAACCAGCAGGATGGCTCAGCCAGTGACAGTGACCGTCGTTGAGTCTGACGCTGTGAGCTTGATCCTCAGAGCCAACATGGTGAAAGCAGACAGCCGACTCCCATGAATCCGGAGCTCCACACATATGGTTATGCCTCTCATATGGGCACACATGGGCACACACAGGTCACAAGTCAGTAAATAAATAAATGTGTTCCAAAAATGTTTTGAAAACTGCTTTTACTAAAATAACATTGACTCCTCACTTAGGCACACAAAGTAACCGAGGGTGTAAGTCGGATGCCCTGTCTTCTTGTCCATATGCCAGTGTCCCTCACCTTCCTTCCTGAGTCAACATGGGTTCTGAGAATAGCTGGTCCTCACAGGATACCCTGCCCCTATCAGACAAGTGTAGTCATCCATGATGGTGAGGCTGCTCCCGGGAGCAGAAGCAATCGCCACATAAGAGCCAGACGGACCCCTCACACAGTCCCAGTGAAAAGGATTTCTCAGGACCACCTCACAGAGCCGGAACAGCAGTGATGAGGATCTGGACTTAAAGTTGCCGACCTCTTGTTTGTCCTTTGCCCCAGCTCTTCCTGTATTAAGAACTAAAGCTTTTATCAGGAACCTGAAAACTGATTTGGGGTCACCGGACCCCTGACTCTGTCCCTCTTCCCAGTGTGGCCTCACCAGCTAATTCTCTGCTCTTCGCTATAGCTGGTCTTTTTCATTGACATATTAGGGAATGGCAGATGAGCATGGCCTATAGGGGGTGCCAAAGCCTGGGTTTTTCGCCCCCCTGAAACTGCCAGTCACAGGGTAGCAGGAGGGAGGAGATAGGCACACACCATCATGGCTTCCACTGAGAGTGGGTTTCGCCAGGTGTGTCTGGTCCCCACAGGAGAGGAGACAAAAAAGTCCCTGAGCCTAGAGGTGGAAGTGACGCTTCACTGCGCTCTGAAGGGTGCTCGGGGGCTCTCACTCCCTCTCCCTCGCTAGAAATAGCTGTCACTAAGAGTGCTCGATGAACACATGTGACTTATCACTAGAGGAATAGGAGCTGTTCATTTAGATAGGCAGAGCGTGCACCCGAGAGCAGGTATCAGCTCAGAGGAGAGAGAAAAAACTTGCCCCAGAGGTGTTGGACCTCCTGAGGCGACATCCATTCTGCTGTGAAAGTTAATTACGGCTCTGGGAGGCTTTATCCTCCATCCTGCTCAACAATTACAACAGACCCCTAAGTGTGAGAACACACCGCGTCATATAAAATGGGATTTAATTATTCTCCCAACGCCGCCGAGGAATTAACCAGCTTCGGAGGAAACGCGTGCTTTAATGTGGTCATTTGGCAAGCAGGTGTCTCTCTCCTGACTCCTGCAATCCCTCCCAGGTGGGGTGTGAAGAGATGAAGGGGAAGCACATGATGCCATGAGTGCACGTTCCGAGGTCCCAGCAGTCAGGACTGCAGAGCATTTCGTTCCATCGCCCATTTGCCCAACAGAAACATATGGAGTGCCTACGACAAGGCTGGCACGGATCTCTTAGACCTCGGAGGGACACGGTGAGCTAGGAGGCAAGCATCCCCTCCAGTCGACAGCTTTACTCTAGCCAGGGAGACATCCTGCACTGAGGCAGCAGTCTGCAAAGCAGGGATGAGCACACGTGAGGAGAGCTGACTGAGGAAGAAACAAGAGAGTTTATTGAGATGCATGGCCAGGACACACATCCGGTGAGTTCCCAAAGAAGAGGAGATGGTACGCCACTGAGGGGGGAGGGAGGTTTTAAATCAGTTGTGGGAAGCTACTTGGTCTAATCCCACAGCATCTGTCTGTGCAGGGTCCACACCTGGATGCATAGACAGACAGGACTCTCGCTAGCCTATCTCACTGTTCAGTAAGGTTTACAGCAGAAGTTGTCTTTCCTGAGACTGACTGTTTGCACAGGGTGCCGTGGGTCACTAGAAGTTAGGCTCCAGGTAACTACACAGGACCTCAAGGGACACACTTCTGGCGGGGCATGGTCTGGGTGTTAGCTCTTACTGTGCATTTTTGTTTTACTCGTTTCCCTCTACACGGACTAACAAGACTTACAAGCAAGTGAGGGGTCAGATAGGGAGACGTTCTGTATAGGGCATTTAATATACTGAGCTGTGCTACCCCAGGCCATGTGGCTGTGCTCTCCCAGTGTGGCCTCTCAGCTCAATGATACTGAAGCCTGAATCAAAGAAAAGTCAACTCAGAAACAGCGAGCCTAAAGAGCCAAGGCAGGCAGGAAGGAGTGAGCGAGATGGTGGGGATAGAAGGAGTGGTGGGGCACTGGGCACGGAACAGGCACCTGGAAAGCCCGAGAGACCAAGACCAGGAATTGGATTTTAAGGGCAAGGGAAAACATTACAGGGTGTTCAGAGGTCAGTGAGGCCATAAGCCACTCTTTCAATTTCTGAGTTTTTCTCCACCTACTGTGTAGGAAGTGGTTCATGATTCAGGAATGGGTGTGAGGGAAACAGAGATGAGCCACCACGGTTTGACGACATATGCCAATGGCTGTCCACCTTCTTCCAAAAACATGACCTCTTACTGCCCGGAACCCCAGTTTTGCCTCATATCGTGCATCCAAGGCTCTTCAGCTTAGAAGGCTCCTTCGCAACTGCAAAGCTTCTGTAAGGCACAAGACGCTGTCATTAGGACAAAACGGCCACCAAAAGATTGGGAAAAGATCTTTACAAATTCTACATCTGATAAAGGGCTAATATCCAATATATACAAAGAACTCAAGAAGTTAGATTCCAGAAAGCCAAATAACCGTATTAAGAAATGGGGTACATAGCTAAACAAAACATTCTCAGCTGAGGATTATCGAATGGCCAAAAAGCACCTAAAGAAATGTTCAACATCCTTAGTCTTCAGGGAAATGCAAATCAAAACAACCCTGAGATTCCTCCTCACACCAGTCAGAATGGCTAAGATAAAAGCCTCAGGCAACAGCAGATGCTGGCGAAGATGTGGAGAAAGAGGAACACTCCTCCATTGTTGGTGGGATTGCAAGCTGGTACAACCACTCTGGAAATCAGTCTGGAGGTTCCTCAGGAAATTGGACATTGCATTACCTGAGGACCCAGCTATATCTCTCCTGGGCATATACTCAAAAGATGCTTCAACATATAATAAGGACACATGCTCCACTATGTTCATAGCAGCCTTATTTATAATAGCCAGAAGCTGGAAAGAACCCAGATGCCCTTCAACAGGGGAATGGATACAGAAAATGTGGTTCATCTATACAATGGAGTACTACTCAGCTATCAAAAACAATGACTTCATGAAATTCATAGACAAATGGATGGAACTGGAAAATATCATCATGAGTGAGGCAACCCAAATCAAAGAAAAACACACATAGTATGCACTTACTGATAAGTTGATATTAGCCCAAAAGCTCGAATTACCCAAGATGCAATCCACAGACCACAGGAAGCTCAAGAAGAAGGATGACCAACATGCGCATGCTCCCACTCCTTCTTAAAAGTGGTAACAAAAATATCCATAGAGGGGATATGGAGGCAAAGTTTAGAGCAGAGACTGAAGGAATGGCCATTCAGAGCCTGCCACACATGTGGCCCATATATATACAGCTACCAAAATTAGATAAGATGGATGAAGCTAAAAAGTACATGCTGACAGGAACCAAATATAGATCTCTCCTGAGAGACACAACCAGAGCATGTCAAATAAAGAGGTGAATGCTAGCAGCAAACCACTGAACTGAGAACAGGACCGATGTTGGAGGAATTAGAGAAAGGATTGAAAGAGCTGAAGGGGCTTGCAACCCCATAAGAACAACAATGCCAACCAACCAGATCTTCCAGGGACTAAACTACTACCCAAAGACCACATGGACTGACCCATGGCTCCAACTGCATCTGTAGCAGAGGATGGCATTGTTGGGCACCAATGGAAGAAGAAGCCCTTGGTCCTGCCAAGGTTGGACCCCCCAGTGCAAGGGAATGTCGGGAAGGGTGATGGGGGGGGGTGGATGGGAAGGGGAACACCCTTATAGAAGAAGGGGAGGGAGAGGGGATAGGGGACTTATGGACAGGGAATAACATTCGAAATATAAATAAAGAAATATCCAATAAAAAGGAAGGAGGAGGAGGAAGAAGAGGAGGAGGAGGAGGAAGAAGAGGAGGAGGAGGAAGAAGAGGAAGAAGAAGAGGAGGAAGGCTCCTTTGCACCAAATAACATTTGATTTGAGCTTCTTAACAAATGTGAGACATACATCATCCCCCACTTTCTGGGGCTCAGAGAGGTTGAATGCCTGCCTGACAACACACGGCCAGTTAGTGGCAAAGCTAAAGATGGAAGGATACCACTTCCTTGTCAAAGAAAAACACAGAACTTTGAGAGAAAATAGTATCTAGACCCATGCTGCCAAATGATATGTTTTTTGGGGGAGGGGGCAAAAAAGTTCAGAACCTTTACAATCCGGTGACCCTCAAAAAAAAAATGTCTAGATCAGGGGTGAACACAGACGTCGGTACACAATCTTGGATGAAATCCAGGTGAACTGGGACCCTGGGGCACCTTGACCCTCTGCCTCCTCAACTGTAGGGTGAGTAGAATCCGCTAGGCTGTGAGAACCCTGCAGAGATCAGGCACCTTCCTCGAATCTTCTCCACAGGGGACAACCTTATCCTAAGTCTCAGTCTCATTTTATATATTAGTGTGTGTGTGTGTGTGTGTGTGTGTGTGTGTCTGTGTGTGTGTGTGTCCAACCCTCTGCTGATAGTTGGGGGTGTGTGTAGGCAGTGGGATGACTGGGGATCGGGGGCCAGATGGCTGAGTGGACACTGGAACACTGGGAGTCTAAAAGGCCTTTGCGCCTCCTCCCCACCTGGGGGAATCCTAGGTTTCTAAGACAACCCTGCCACCTAGTGGTCATTTCCTCCTCCCTCTAGAACCGGGGAGAATGGCCGAGGGCAGGCATCTCCACCATCAAACATCCCATTATGATCCTGGACTGGTAAGATCCCGGATGGGGATGAGTTTCTGCATTTCCAAGAAGGCTCGAGGAAGCGTTGGCAGTGCGAGTCTTGGAAGCCCCATTTTAGAGCCTTACCCTCAGCAGCTCAAGGGTCTCCAAAGCCATGAGGTAGAATAAAGAACCAGAGAGGACTAGGGGGCACTATAAAGGAAAGAAGCCTTAGGCTTTTTAGCTTGCCTTTCCAGGCTGACAGTAAAGCCATCATTGCCTGCAGAGCCAATAATCCCTCTTCCAAAAGATAAACAAACAAATAAAACAACAGGTGAGCTGTGCTCACTTAGGTGCAGAATGCTTGTGCCCTTGAATTTTACTGCACTTCGGTCTCTCATCGTTAATGCTAAACAGTTTGTCTCAATATATATATATATATATATATATATATATATATATATATATATTAAGAACGTAATATGTAATCTGCGTTTAATTTACAAAAGAAAATCTAGATTAAAAAGTTGAAGTAGAGCAGGGGCAGGGCCCTTCTGGTTGCTGCCCTCACGGAGAGCTGAAACCCAGCCCTGAGGAGCGACTTCAGGCCGGAGACCAGAAGTAAGACCAACTTTTCTGCTCCAAGTGACCTGCCTGGTGGACTCAGGACACACAAAAGCAAAATTCCCCTGGGACCGGACACTTCCGGTTTCTAGCTGGCGCCCGAAACCTCGCTAATCGCGACCCACAGCTCCCTGCTCCCAAACCCCATGGGAGAGAGAGCTGATTGCCCAGAAGTGTGGGCAATCCAAAGACTGCAGGGCAGGAAACACTGCCACTTCTGCCCACCTTTGCCCACACCCCTGGCCAAAGAGGAAACTGTATAGGGCCTCTGGACACAGGAAGATAGGAGCAGTCAAGCTGCAGGTGGCCAGCAGGGATCTGAACTGAACTGCTCAAACAGCTCCCTGAACCCAAATCCGGTTGGGGGTATTGCTAGAGCTTCAGGGGGGAGACACTCCTGGGAAACCAGAGGAGACTACTCTCTGCCCACATTCCTGACTCAAGAGGAAAACACATTGTGCCATCTGGGCCCCCTGCCCACAGGGACCTAGGAGAAGTAGGAGCAGGCCCTTCTGGTTCCCACCCACAGGGACAGATGAAAGCCAGCAGACAGGAACGACTACACACCTGAGAGCAGAACACTCTATTCCCATAACTGGCTGAAAGAAAACAGGAAAAAAGGTCTACAGCACTCCTGACACACAGGCCTACAGGACGGTCAAGTCACTGTCAGAAACAGCCAGACAAGGTAACACCAGAGACAACCTGATGGTGAGAGGCAAGCGCAGGAACCCAAGCAACAGAAACCAAGACTACATGGCATCATCAGAGCCCAATTCTCCTACCAAAGCAAACACTGAATATCCAAACACACCAGAAAAGCAAGATCTAGATTTAAAATTACATTTTATCATGATGATGGAGGACTTTAAGAAGGTCATAAATAACTCCCTTAAGGAAATACAGGACAACACAAGTAAACAAGTAGAAGCCCTTAAAGAGGAAACACAAAAATCCCTTAAAGAACTACTGGAAAAAACAACAAAACAGGAGAAGGAAATGAACAAAACCATCCAGGAGTTAAAAATGGAAATAGAAACAATAAAGAAAGCAAAAAGGGAGACAACCCTGGAGATAGAAAACCTAGGGATGAGATCAGGAGTCACGGATGCAAGCATCACCAACAGAATACAAGAGATAGAAGAGGGAATCTCAGGAGCAGAACATTCCATAGAAAACATTGACACAACTGTCAAAGATAATGTAAAACGCAAAAAGCTTCCAGCCTAAAACATACAGGAAATCCAGGATACAATGAGAAGATAAAAATCTAAGGACAATAGGTATAGAAGAGAGTGAAGACTCCCAACTCAAAGGACCAGTAAATATCTTCAACAATATCATAGAAGAAAACTTGCCTAACTTAATGAAAGAGATGCCCATAATCACAAAGGAAGCCTACAGAACTCCAAATAGATTGGACCAGAAAAGAAAGACGTCCCATCACATAATAATCAAAACACCAAATGCACTAAACAAAGAAAGAATATTAAAAGCAGTAAGGGAAAAAGGTCAAGTGACATATAAAGGCAGACCTATCAGAATTACACCAGACTTCTCACCAGAGACTATGAAAGCCAGAAGATCCTGGACAGATGTCACACAGACCCAAAGAGAACACAAATGCCAGCCCAAGTTACTGTAGTGAGCAAAACTTTCAATTAACATAGATGGAGAAACCAAGATATTCCATGACAAAACCAAATTTACGCAATATCTTTCTATAAAACCAGCCCTACAAAGGTTAATAGATGGAAAACTCTAACACAATAAGAGAAACTACACTGTACAGAAAGCAAGAATATAATTTCCTTGCAATGAAACCAAAAGAGAGACAAACAAACATACTTCCACCTCTAACAACGAAAATAACAGGAAGTGACAATCACTATTCCTTAATATCTCTCAACAACAACAGACTCAATTCCCCCAATAAAAAGACATAGACTAACAGACTGGATACGTAAAGAGGACCCAGCATTTTGCTGCCTACAGGAAACACACCTCAGAGACAAAGACAGACACTACCTCAGAGTAAATGGCTGGAAAAAACTTTCCAAGCAAATGGCCTGAGGAAACAAGCTGGAGTTGCCAATCTAATATCAAATAAAATTGACTTTCAACCAAAAGTCATTAAAAAAGATAAGGAAGGACACTTCATATTCATCAAAGGAAAAATCCACCAAGATGAACTTTCCATCCTAAATATCTATGCTCCAAATGCAAGGGCACCTACATTCATAAAAGAAACCTTTCTAAAGCTCAAAACACACATTACACCTCACACAATATTAGTAGGAGATTTCAACACCCCACTCTCATCACTGGACAGATATGGAAACAGAAATTAAACAGAGACACAGAGAAACTAACAGGAGTTATGAACCAAATGGATTTAACAGATATTTATAGACTATTCCATCCTAAAACAAAAGGATATACTTTCTTGTCAGCACCTCATGGAACCTTCTCCAAAATTGACCATATAATCGGTCACAAAACAGGCCTCAACAGATACAGGAAGATAGAAATAATCCCATGCATCCTATCAGCTGGTCTTCAATAACAATAAGGAAAGAACGCCCACAAATACATGGAAGTTGAACAATGCTCTCCTCAATGATAACCTGGTCAAGGGAGAAATAAAGAAATTAAAGACTTCTTAGAATTTAATGAAAATTAAGATACAACATTCCCAAACTTATGGGACACAATGAAAGCAGAACTAAGAGGAAAACTCATAGCTCTGAGTGCCTGCAAAAAAGAAACAGGAGAGAGCATATGTCAGCAGCTTGACAGCACACCTAAAAGCTCTAGAACAAAAAGAAATAAATAAACCCAGGAGGAGTAGAAGGCAGGAAATAATCAAACTCAGAGTTGAAATCAACCAAGTAGAAATGAAAAGGACTATACAAAGAATCAACAAAATCAGGAGCTGTTTCTTTGAGAAAATCAACAAGATAGATAAACCCTTAGCCAAACTAAATGGAGGTCACAGAAAGTGTATCCAAATTAACAAAATCAGAAATGAAAAGGGAGACATAACAACAGATGTGAAGAAATTAAAAAAAGAAAAAATCAGATCCTACTATAAAAGCCTATATTCAACAAAACTGGAAAATCTGGAAATGGTAATGGACAATTTTCTAGACAGATACCAGGTACCAAAGTTAAATCAGGAACAAATAAACCATTTAAACAACACCATAACTCCTAATGAAATAGAAGCAGTCATTAAAGTTCTCCCAACCAAAAAGAGCTCAGGTCCAGATGAGTTCACAGCAGAATTCTATCAGACCTTCATAGAAGACCTCATACCAATACTATCCAAACTATTCCACAAAATTGAAACAGATGGAGCACTACCAAATTCCTTCTATGAAGCCACAATTACTCTTATACCAAAACCACACAAAGACCCAATAAAGAAAGAGAACTTCAGACCAATTTCCCTTATGAATACTGACGCAAAAATACTCAATAAAATTCTTGCAAACCGAATCCAAGTACACATCAAAACGATCATCCATCATGATCAAGTAGGCTTCATCCCAGGGATTCAGGGATGGTTTAATATACAAAAACCCATCAATGTAATCCACTATATAAACAAACTCAAAGATGAGAACCAAATGGTAATTTCATTAGATGCTGAGAAAGCATTTGACAAAATTCAACACCCCTTCATGATAAAAGTCCTGGAAAGATCAGGAATACAAGGCCCAGATCTAAACATAGTAAAAGCAATATACAGCAAACCAGTAGCTAACATCAAACTAAATGGAGAGAAACTTGAAGCAATCCCACTAAAATCAGGGACTAGACAAGGCTGCCCATTCTTTCCCTACTTATTCAATCTAGTTCCGAAGTCGTAGCCAGAGCAATCAGACAACAAAAGGAGATCAAAGGGATACAAATTGGAAGGGATGAAATCAAAATATCACTATTTGCAGATGATATGATAGTGTACTTAAGCAACCCCAAAAGTCCCACCAGAGAACTACTTAATCTGATAAACAACTTCAGCAAAGTGTCAGGGTATAAAATTAACTCAAACAAATCAGTAGCCTTCCTCTACTCAAAAGATAAACAGGCTGAGAAAGAAATTACAGAAATGACACCCTTCACAATAGTCCCAAATAACATAAAATATCTTGGTGTGACTTTAACCAACCAAGTGAAAGATCTGTATGACAAGAACTTCAAGTCTCGGAAGAAGGAAATTGAGGAAGATCTCAGAAGATGGAAAGATCTTCCATGCTCATGGATTAGCAGGATTAATATAATAAAGATGGCCATTTTGCCAAAAGCAATCAAACAGATTCAATGCAATTCCCACCAAAATTCCTACTCAATTCTTTATAGAGATAGAAAGAGCAATTTGCAAATTCATTTGGAATAATAAAAAATCCAGGATAGCAAAAACTATACTCAATAATATAAGAACTTCTGGGGGAATCACCATCCCTGACTTCAATCAGTATTAAGAGCAATAGTCAGAAAAACTGTATGGTATTGGTACAGAGACAGATAGATAGATCAGTGGAACAGAATTGAAGACCCAGAAATGAACCCACACACCTATAGCCACTTGATCTTTGACAAAGGAGCTAAAATCATCCAATGGAAGAAAGATAGCATTTTCAACAAAGGGTGATGGTTCAACTGGAGATCAGCATGTAGAAGAATGCAGATCGATCCATGCTTATCACCCTGTACAAAGCTTAAGTCCAAGTGGATCAAGGACCTCCACATCAAACCAGATACACTCAAACTAATAGAAGAAAAACTAGGGAAGCATCTCGAACACATGGGCACTGGGGAATATTTCCTGAACAAAACACCAATGGCTTATGCTCTAAGATCAAGAATCGACAAATGAGACCTCATAAAACTGCAAAACTTTTGTAAAGCAAAAGACACTGTCATTAGGACAAAACGGCAACCAACAGATTGGGAAAAGATCTTTACCAATCTTACATCTGATAGAGGGCTAATATCCAATATATACAAAGAACTCAAGAAGTTAGACTCCAGAGAGCCAAATAACCCTATTAAGAAATGGGGTACATAGCTAAACAAAACATTCTCAGCTGAGGATTATTGAATGGCCAAAAAATACCTAAAGAAATGTTCAACATCCTTAGTTATCAGGGAAATGTAAATCAAAACAACCCGGAGATTCCACCTCACACCAGTCAAAATGGCTAAGATAAAAACTCAGGTGACAGGGTTGGGGATTTAGCTCAGTGGTAGAGCACTTGCCTAGCAAACGCAAGGCCCTGGGTTCGGTCCCCAGCTCCGAAAAATAGAAAAAGAAAAAAACAAAACAAACAAACAAAAAAAAAACCTCAGGTGACAGCAGATGTTGGCAAGGATGTGGAGAAAGAGAAACACTCCTCCATTGTTGGTGGGACTGCAAACTGGTACAACCACTCTGGATATCAGTCTGGAGGTTCCTCAGAAAATTGGACATTTCACTACCTGAGGACCCAGCTATACCTCTCTTGGGCATATACCCAAAGAATGCTCCAACATGCAACAAAGACACATGCTCCACTATGTTCATAACAACCTTATTTATAATAGCCAGAAGCTAGAAAGAACCCAGATGCCCTTCAACAGAGGAATGGATACAGAAAATGTGGTACATCTACACAATGGAGTACTACTTAGCTATCAAAAACAATGACTTTATGAAATTCATAGGCAAATGGAATGAACTAGAAAATATCATCCTGAGTGAGGTAACCCAATCACAGAAAAACACCATGGTATGCACTCATTGATAAGTGGGTATTAGCCAAAATGCTCGAATTACCCAAAATGCAATCCACAGACCACTTGAAGCTCAAGAAGGAAAACCAAAGTGCAGATGCTCCCACTCCTTCTTAAAAGGGGAAAAAATATCCATAGGAGGGGATATGGAGGCAAAGTTTAGAGCAGCGACTCAAGGAATGGCCATTCAGGGCCTAACACACATGCAGCCCATATATATACAGCCACCAAAACTAGCTAAGATTGATGAAGCTAGAAAATGCATGCTAAAAGGGACCGGATATAGATCTTTCCTGAGAGACACATCCAGAGCATGTCCAGTACAGAGGTCAATGCTAGCAGCAAACCACTGAACTGAGAATAGGACCCCCTTAGGGGGAATTAGAGGAAAGATTGAAAGAGTTGAAGGAGCTTGCAACCCCATAAAAACAACAATGCCAACCAATCAGAGCTTCCAGGGACTAAACCACTACCGAAAGACTATACATGGACTGACCCTGGATTCCAACTGCATATGTAGCAGAGAATAGCCTTGTTGAGGCACCAGGAAGCCCTTGATCCTGCCAAGGTTGGACCCCCAGTGCAGGGGAATATTGGATGGGGAGGCAATAAGGGGGATGTATAGGGGGAATACCCGTATGGGGGAGGGGGAGTGGAGGGAATGGGGACTTATGGATAGGAAACCAGGAAGGGCAATGACCTTTGAAATGTAAGTAAAGAAATATATCTAATAAAAAATTTAAAAAAAAAAAAAGTTGCCTTGGTCATGGTGTCTCTTCTCAGCAGTGGAAATCCTAAGACAGGCCCAGACATATTTTTAATAAAATAAAACCTAAACTATAGTGAAAAGGAAAATAAAGGAGAAACACAAAGAAATAATAATAAACTAACTTTGAAAAATTAAGCTGGAGAAATGCCTCAGTGGTCAAGGGCACTGACTGCTCTTCCAGAGGTCCTGAGTTCAATTCCCAGCAACCACATGGTGGCTCACAACCATCTGTAATGGGATCCGATGCCCTCTTCTCGTGTGTCTGAAGTCAGCTGCAGTGTACTCATATAAAATAAGTAAATAAAAAAAAAGAGGAAAAGTAAAACCTATAAAGTAGCTTCTTCCTAGGCCTTTTGCTGGAATCACCAGCTGGAAGGATGATCAAGTGAGACAGGAATCTTACCTTTCTTTCATTCCAAATTGTTTCTGAGCCCAGTCCAGTCAACAGTCATTTGTCCATCAGAGGTGAACTTTTCTAAAGTGTCTTCCTTTCCATGGACCCAGAGCTGCTGCTGCTGGAGTTCTCGTTTGCTCCAGCACACTAAAGGAGGGACAGCTATATCCAAGAAGATTGGGTTGAATTTCTCTCCCTTGAAGCTTTACCAAAGGGTCTCATGACATGTGTTTGGGAATGTCAGTCCTCTGGCCTAGAACAGGAGAGAAGGAAATGACTATCCCAATATGTCTGGGGGTCAGGAGAGAGTAACAGGGTAGCTGCTGGGGGCATGTGAGGTGAATGAAATGAGCCCATTTTACAGGCAGAAAAAGGAAAGTAACGTTAGAGCACCATTTCACTGTACCTGGTCTACTCATCAGTCACGTTAATCTGTGGACGTTCTAGAACCCCTGTGTGCCCTTTGTCCCCCAAACTAATTACCTATTGGAACTAATGATGCCCAATAATGAAATATGTTCCTGAAAAGGTGGCTCTCAGGTCAACAAAACAGTATCACCTGAATGTGTGTGAGAAATGCAAATCCTGGTCTCCCCAGCACATTCATTAGGAGCATGAGGACAGAACATTTTGTTCCCCTCACCCCCAATCCCCACCCTCATCTCCAATCAATGTGGCCCAAGGTCAAAGCTAAGATGTGCTGGATGAGTGAGTTGGGAACAGATAAAGGCAGTTCTGGAAGACAGCACGGACTCAAAATTACAGCCTCAATGTGACCAAAATCTACCCACGTGTGGCCCTGGATGGTGGTGGCAACAGCGTCTCCTGGGACCTTGGTTACAATGCATAGACTCAGCACCCACAAGACTTAACAAATAAGATCATGCCTCTCCGTGACATGCCCAGGGCACTGACCTGTATTCTGACATTTGGAATGTCCAGAGAGGACAACTTTGCATAATTCTCTGCTTCCATAATTCAAGGACTAGTAACTGGGTGGCAGTTGGTTCATGCATGTAAATCACATATGTGGCAAACTCCACTGGAACCCTTATTACTGTGAGAAACTCTGCTTTCCACTTCATAAAATCTGAGGACAAAACTGAACCCTACCTTCTCCCTGAGTAGACCCGTGGAGCTTAGTTCAGATAGTAAAGTCTTCACTCACCGAGTAATGCTGAGGACAAGTTCTCCAGAGGGGGTTAGTGGCTAAAGTAAAAGAATCAGAGATTAAATCCACAGAACCCTCATAAAAGCCATGACTCAGTAGGCCACCTGCAATTGCAGTGTTCGAAAGGCAGGGACAGGGACTTCCTGGGACAAAATGACTAAGCTAGCCAAACTGACCTACTCTGGGTTCAAGTGAGAGACCTTGCCTCAATGAGAGTGATGGAGAATGATACTCAATATCAACCTGAGGTCTCCACCCATGTGTGAGAGAATGCATGGAAACATACACACACACACACACACACACACACACACACACACACACACACACACACACACACACACACACATATACACACCACACACATATACACACACACTGACACACACATACACACACACCACACACACACACACACTCACACACACACACACACACACACACACACACACATACACACAAACACACACACACACACACACACACACACACACACACACACACACACACACACACACACACACACACACACACACACACACACACACACACACACACACACACACACACACACACACACACACACAAACACACACCAACACACACCAACACACTCACACACATACATACACAAACACACACACACACCCACACACACACATATGCAAAAAAAAAAGCTAACAATGAGGAAGTCAGAGGCCTGGGGAAAGCACCTAGAGACCTTGTGAAAGCAGACCTAAACAGGCAGACGGCTTCAGCAGATAGACCAAGGCTCCCCCTGAAGTTTCTGTTTCCCTCCTATATGCTATGAGCTGTTCTTTGTCTCTGTTCAATAACACCGGGGAGTTACAGAGCCATTTAGAAATGAATTTTTCTCTTCCCTTTGCTCATGATGAGGGATCACTGTGGCTAAGGATATGAAAGGGACAGACAGGACACTCTACTCATTCACCTGGCTGCTGTGGCTTCCATGCCCTTCCTCTCTGTCCAGCAGGCCCTAAAACTCTTATTCCGTGTTAAACTTCCAGGGAAAAAGAACCACGGAAAGACTAAAGGAGGAGGGCACTTTACCTAAGCATTCCTCAGCACCCTTCGAAACTGTAGCTTCTCCCTGATTTCTAAAACGCTTCCAATTTCTCCCACCTCTAGCCATGTCCTAGCTAATGATGACATAAGCAGAGTGACAAAACAGAATGATCTTTCCCCAAAATTAGCAAAACCTCTCCTCAAATTAAACTGGGTTCTGGAGGAGGATTGGGCAAATCCTCCACCTTCTCTGAGTCTCCAGAGGTAGATCATGCCAAGGTAAGGTCACCTTTACTTCAGGCAGACTTGGGAGGTATTCGTGGTCACGGTGTCACATTTGCCTACCAAACGGTGATGCTAAGAACGTGAACTGTCATTTCCCTAGCCCTCAGACACCTGTGTAAAGCCGGTGGCGTATGCGTTTAGACAATGTTGAAAGCTTTGACCCTGTCACTCCTGATCTAGGAACGGGCCTTAGGCAAATCTCTTAATTTTTTTGAGCTTTGAAATAAGGATGATCATAAGCCATCACACAGGTACACGGGTCAAGCAAGTCAGTTACACATTTAGAAATCATTAGTAACACTGCTGCGGTTTGAATGTGTCTCTCGTGTGTTGATAACTAAGTCCCCCAAATTCACATGTTTTTAGCATTTATAGGACTAAATGAGGCCATGAGTGGGCCCTGCATTATGGCCTGGTGAAGTGGGCCCTGGTTGTGCCATGGGATGCTTTCCTGAAGCAGCCTCTGAAGCAGACCCATGAGAGGATGTGTGATGCTTGGAGAGAATGTTAAATAGGACCCAACAGACAGTGATGGGCTAATCTAGCCGTGGTTGTTGGTCTCGATTCTTCGCTGATCTTTGCTTGGTTGACAGAAGCGCAGCAGAGAACTTCTCCCGGCATTCCGTCTGGTTCTGGTCACTCTGCTGATTCATGCTCACTGGGCAGAAGCCTGGCTATTTCTGCTGGATCGTGTTCCCCATGATGATTCATGTTTGGTGACACTTTTGACCTGGACTTCTCGTATCCTGACAATGAACATTGGGATCGCCCCCCAAAGAACTACTTCTAAACAGGTCGACGTTCCCTTGTCCTATTACCATCTTTCCTCCCCTACCTTTGGAGGAAGGGCTAGAAGGCAGGTTGAGGCACTTGAGAACCCTTATTAAAGTAGGTTTTGAAGAATCTAAGCCTATACAGGTGGTGCCCAGCATGACTTAGGTATAGTGGGAAACTGCTGTGACTGCGATAGAGGGAAAGACAGAGTGTGAGGGGTCAGCCATATTCTTTAGGATGCTTAGCAAAATAAGAGCTACAGCCACTGGGTGGTTTCCTACCTTGCTCCCGGAAGGGGTTTTCTGGTTTTGCTCCATGGTACTCACGTACTATTTTGAAAAGGATTGGCGGGAAGACTGACAATTCTCTTATACTAGAGAAGATTGCAGCATTGGCTATGTATGTACTTAGAGAGTTTGCAGATAGAGGTTGAAGTGCTTGGGAAGCAGAGAGAGCCAACGGTAGGAGAACAGCAGGGTTCAGGCTTGATGTCTGAGACTCGGAATTTACCACATGATGGAACAGGAAAGCAAACTAGGCTGGAAGGCAGATGCCACCCTGCCCTGCTCTGTGCACCTTCACTGCCCAGAGAACTTCCATGAACCTTGGGGCCAGGAAGGGCAGGAGACAGTACAGGCCCAACAGGATAGTGTTCAGCCGTGTGGATTTGCTTGGGGTTACACAGGTACCTTCAGCCTACGTACACAGTAGGTTTTGAAATTTTTAGCCTATAGCATGGTGGCTTTAGAAGAGAAGGCTGGAAAGATGGATTTGTTGGTAAGGTGCCTGCTGCAAAACACTTGGACCTGAGTTCAATTCCCAGCACCCACATGATCGCACCCTCTGTGAACCCAGGGCTTACTGGATGAGGGGAAAGACAGGGATACCCTGAAGCTCGCAGTTGACTGGCCTAGCCAACAAGATGAATTCCAGGTTCAGTGAGAGACCCTGTCTCAAAAACTAAGGTGGAGGGTGATCAGGAGATGTACCTGTTATTGACCTCTGCCTACACCACATACACATACACATGCACACGCACATGCACACACATGTGTACACACGTGCATATGTACATAAAACACGCACACACAAATACAAAACAAGAAGCAGAAGGCAGACCTGAGCTAATACACACTTGCTCCTCCATTTGTCTTACCATGACTCACTTCTACTTTACCTCAGCTTTGCCTTACAGATAATTGCCGGACTGTTAGGGAAACTAGCTGAGGTCTCTGCTGCTCACCATGTAGACCTCTTCACAGGGCTGGACACACTTCTTCAGAACATAGTCTCTAGCTTTCTCTGAAGACACGACCCAAGAGAGCAAAGAGTAAGCCCCAGTGCCTCCGTGTCCTGGCCTCAGTCACCTGCTGGCTTCTGGACCTTTGCGTGCAGACACAGCAAATGGGAGGGGAACGGGATCCACTTTTTCAGACAATGAATACCAAAAATTGGTGAGCATACAGAAGTCACCACAGCTCACCGTCCAAGCACAAATTGCTGTCCCTCTACCTATACAAAATATGCTTTTTTCCTCAAGATCCGATGCAATTCTCAGAGAGCCAATGCAGTGCCACCAAACTTGAATTTTGGTACTGATGATGCCTCAGGTCCAGCCCTTACTGAGCTGAAGATTTCTGAACTAAGGATGGAGTTATCTACCCTCTCTGCTAACTTAACTGGGCAGGACTGTTGCTACTCCATTCTAAACGAAGAGAGGTGTTAGGGTTTCTGAGCCACCATAGCCCTAACTTTCACTTGACCACAAGACAGAGTCATTTTTTCCTTAGTAAGAACTCCCCTGGGGCTGGATCTCTGATTTGGTTCTGCCTTCTGATTCTACAAGGCCAGCCTTGTTCTCCCATTCTGTAGAGAAAAACACCGAGGATTGGCGATTGCAGCCGTGGAAACTAGATGCAATAAACAAAGTAGCCACAAGAACCTGACAGGCAGAAGGCCTGAATGATTCACTGACATCAGAGACACTGGGAACAAGCAAGGTGACCCTAGGAAACCATCCGCTGGAAGGGAAGGCAGGATATGCCTCTCCAGTCAGGCCTGCAGAGTCCCGTTAATTAAAGTCATTAAGTGAAATGCATTACAAAAGCAAAAGATTGGGTGAGTATTTGACACTTACAACATGCCAGGCTCTGCTGTAAGGGCTGGCTCAAAACCAGTCCAGAGACTCGGTACGAAGTAAAGACTAAGTGTCATAGAATCCATACCGCCCTCACTTCCAGTGGCGTTTTGACAGCAATGGAGGGACCAGATACCCCTTGTCTCATCCCCGACCCTGATAGGAGAACTTCCACTGCCAGTTCTCTGAGCCAGTGCGCAGCCAGTGCCAGAAGTAAGTCATTAACAAGGGCCTTCAAGTTTTCATCTTCAACCACTGTAAGAAAAGCAGCATCCCCTGGGTTTCAAACGTGGGCTCGAGTATTTAAACACTTGGCCTACCATCAGCGCCGCTGTTTGGAGAGGTTAGGGAACCTTTAGGGGGTGGAGCCTTGCTGGAGGAAGTCCACTGGGTCTGGGTTGACAGTGTACAGTGCCCCTACTTCCAGCTCACTCTCTGCTTCCCGTCTGTGGCTGGAGATGTGATTTCTCAGCTTCCTGCTCCAGCCACCTGTCGTCATGCCTTGGTACCATTATGGTCTCTCTCTCCCCTAGAACTGGAAGCCAAAATAAACTTTCTTCCATTAGTCACTTTAGCAAGTTGTGGTCATGCTAATTTTGCCCCCCCCAAAAAAAAAAAAAAACAACTTTGCAATGTCCTGCACATCAGCTAAAGGAAGCCTGCGCCCAGTTGGCTCTGATTGGGAAATAAAGCTGCTAACAGCCAATTGCTAGGCAGGGTGAAAGAGGCGGGACTTTTAGGATTCCTGGGGGAAAAACACAGTGGGGGCAGAAGGGGCGAGGGTAGAGCAGGGGGGCGGGGAGGGGGCGCAGAGAGGGGGTGGGGGAGTGGGAGAAGTGGGGAGGGCAGGGGTGGGAGGAGGGGTGGGGAGGAAGAATTCTGCCAAGAGAGAGCCTTAGGACTGACCACGCTGTGAAGAAGAGGAGGATGAGATGGCTAAAATGTAGGTACAAAGAGAAAGAGGCCCCATGGAAGGGCTGCCCAGAAGGAAACAGGGCAGCAAAGATAAAAAAATAAATAAATACATAAATTTAGAAAGGGTTAACCCAGGAATACTGGAAGGGAGTGTGTGCTGGCCGCGGGGAGGTTCAGGAAGTGCCCAATCATTGAGCTAGTAAGGCATATTAAAAAATAACGCTGCCTGTGTGTGTCTTTCATTCTCAAATCCAGAGAACTCTGGCGGGTGGCTAGAAGTTCAATCACCCGCTGGGAGGGAGCTCAAAACACATTAACTATTCTCCACTACAAGCCACTTTGGAGTCATGGTGTTTCATCACAGCAACAAAAAGTAACTCATACCTCTACTAAGTCCCTCACACTGGGAGAAGGTCATCAAATCTGAAATATTCACTCTGCAAAGTCACAAAATACCTCTCTCTAACAGACTGCCACAGGCCCCCATTTCTCCCCCACCAGTAAAGAGACGGGCTTCTTGGTCCACGTCAGGTAAATGTCAGCAGAGAAACAGCCCTTAACCCAGCCGTGTTCTCACCCTTGCCTTTGTTCCCACCATAACAAACACATTCCTGGGGGGAACTGCCAGTCAGGACACTTAGCATACCTTTAACTATTCAGAATTTCTCTTAAAAATGTGCAACAGAAGTCCTGGTAATGGAGGGAAAGATTTATATTGTCAACCTGAATGGATTTAGAATCACCATGGGGAAACCCTCTCTTTGGGTAGGTTTTAGAAAGATTTAATTGAAGAGGAGTCTTTCCATGCCATGGAATGGGGTCCTGGACTGTATTTAAAAAAGGATAGAAGATTATTTTGTCCTTGTTTGTTTGTTTGTTTGTTTGTGGCACCTCCTAGGTAGTCAGTCACGTCTACAAGCTGAATATCCACTTCCCAGACACCAGGCTGTCAGAAAACCACTGAAGTGCATGATGAATATGAACCTTGTATTTTTTTTCCTCTGAGAAGCACATAGCCACAAAATTAACTGCTGGTGTGCTGGGTGAAGAGTGGAAAAGTCATGTGGTCCCAAATGACGGTGGGAGCGATAAAGATGTTTTTCCCATGAAGCAAGGTGTCTTGACCAAAGACCCAAGTGTGCCAGCTATTGCATTAGGGTCCTTCTTGTTATAGGCCAAGGAAAAAGTGGAAAAAGAAAGCCTTAGTCTGTCGTTGGATGCATTGGAGATGAATCTGAATATTCTTAATTTGGTTATTGTTTTAAAAATGAACAAACGGGGGCTGGAGAGGTGGCTCAGTGGTTAAGAGCACTGCCTGCTGTTGCAGAGGACAATTTACGACTGTCTATACCTGCAATCCCAGGATATAGGGCACCTCTACAGATATACAGGCAGGCAAACACCAACACATATCAAATAAAAATAGGTAAATCTTTTTAAAAAAAAGAAAAAAGGAAGAAAGAAAAAGTTTAGAGAAGGCTATTCCTAGACTGGCAGATACAAGTGTGCATCAGCAACTGAGACCGAAAGAACCAGCAGATCATCAAGTTTTTCAGTCTCTAAAGAAGATGACGTCCCTAAACAAAGAAGGCAAGCAGCCCAGGACCAAGGTACCCAAGATTCAGTGTCTTGTTACCTCCAGTTTCCCACGACACAAATGCCAACATATTGCTCTGAAGAAACGAGGCAGAAATAAAATCAATAAGTCTGCAGAACAGGATGAACTTCAGGCCAAGAGAGTGAAGGAGCCAAAGAAAAATGCCAGGAACACATCACCGGGGGACAGAGACTGCCTTCACTGAGAGCTTCTGAATCCAGTCGGAAAATAACTCCTAAAGGGTAAGAAAGAAATAAACAGACCTTGAGGTGGGGGTCACTGTCCTGGCTGTCCTGGAACTCAGTCTGTAAACCAGTCTGGCCCCAAACTCACAGCGATCCACCTGCCTCTGCCTCCTGAGTTCTGGGGTTAATGACCTGTGCCACCACCCCCTAACTGTATCTCTGCTTCTTAGCTGTAGACAGTGTAAGCATTTGCACCATGCACCTGAAGCCCGCTCACCATGTGGACTGTATTTTTTTTTCCTTAAGTTGTGAGGTAAAATAAACCCTTTTTTGTTGCTTTTTGCTAAGTGTATGGTCACAGCCAAAAGAAAAGTAATGGATATGAGGCATATATATATCATGAAGGCACATTTATATTGCACATTTGTATATTGCAGAGAGGAATCTGCAGGCACGCATTGTGCATGGTGTTAATGGCTTGCTTTGCCTAAATTAACCCATGCTCCATCCCAGACAGAAGATAATAAGGGAGAAGTACAGGGGATGGGAAGAGAGACATCATGAATTCCAGGGATAAGGATGACCACCTGACCAAGCTCTGGCTGCTCGCTCGAGATAAGACTGAAGGAGAGTTTTCTGGATGTGAACCTGCTGCCTTCTCAGATCCCTGACCTTCTGAGTAATGCACGACTTAAAGATTTAACTCTCTGCTATCCAATGTTGTGGGTGACACTATCTCCAGTGTTCCATAGTACCAGCGACCTCTCTCTTCTGCCCCAGGACTGAGCTGGACCCATGGAGCCAGCTCTCAGAGAGATCCTTGCTCTAGCCATAGGGTGTCTTTTCCATCTCTGTGATCCAGTACCCTGGCAGCTTGCTGTCTGCTCAAGAGGGATAATAAATGAATGACTGTTGTGGTTTGCCCTGGAGTTATCTGGATTTTGATGCTAATTCCACTGCCCCAAGGACAGCTGCCTAGTCACATACTCAGGATTCGGGTGACTTCACCAGAAACTTCTCCCCGTTGAATTTGTAAAATATAGGTGAGGGGCAGGTACAGGATAGAAGGAGGCCTGTCATTGGAGGAGAAGGAAGGATGGGCGGGAGAGAAGTTTGAAGGAAGGGGAAGAGACTGGAATGGAAAGGAGGAAGAGACAGGAGGGACAGGGAGAGAAGCCGTGGCAGGAGAATATGGCGGGTGACGTTAAGATTCCACGCTGTACCTATACAGGTTGTTACAAGTGTTTTTTTTGTTTGTTTGTTTTTTGTTGGTTTTTTTTTCTTTTTTTCTTTTTTTCAGAGCTGGGGACCGAACCCAGGGTCTTGCGCTTGCTAGGCAAGCGCTCTACCGCTGAGCTAAATCCCCAATCCCGTTACAAATGTTTTTAAGGGACGGATGGTACTGGGCTTTGTATGTTTAGGTGGGCAATTATATCTTATCAATTGGGCCAAAGGTTATTGTGTTGTGTGTTCTTTCATGTGTAGATTTAAGTGTAATGGAGTGTGGGGCGGCTGGTCTGGGCCACCACGGAGTTGGGATGTGTGTTTCTGGCATGGAAACCTGCCTTGGGAACTGGATAGGTAGAGAGATTGCTGTCGGCTCAGAGAGAGGCCTTCGGCAGTGTGATAGGGGATGGAGCAGAGCGGGTGAGAGGCTTTGCTGACTGAGATTAAGATATCTCGGAGCACCGCGGTGCCAGACCTTGTGGGGATAAAAGACATAGATACTTTTTTTCATTTTTTTATATTTTTACAACAACATGACTCACTCATGGTAGAGAAGCAGGAGCAGCGTAAGAATGGAAGAAATTAGGAAAATGGAAAACACTAAGTCTTCGTTGAGTGTGGACATGGCTCCTTGTGATGAAGGCCGGGAGAAACAGATTCAGGGGCTTTGCAAACAACAGCAACAAAACAAAGGGAGACTGGGAGGAGACACGTCAGGAGCACTGAGTAATGCAACTTTCTCCCGGGCCTCTCCTCTCACAGGCGGGAAAGGTACTCATTCCCATCTGAGCCTCAGTATAAAGGGTGGGGTGGTACAGGGAGCAGCAATGTGACTGAAACTGCCTGCCTCATTACTAGAAGTTGGTCTTGGGTCCTGTATATTCAAATGCTGATTCTTGTGCCCTGACATCTGGTAACAGCATGGATGATAACACGTCGAAGTATCTCTGGCCTCAATATTATGTAAAAATTGTTTTCCAAGGGAGACAGTAGAGGTGGGACATCGGATCCCTGTAAGAGGGTCCCAGATAGAGAGCAGAAAGGGAAGAAAATTGTGGAGAAACCATGTGGAGACACCAGGAGGAGTCACCATGAGGATACACACGGGGCAGAGCAAGCCAGATCAAGACTCGGATGGCAGGTAACAGGATCTTTACATGGTATTAAGAGCCTAGTCAGGTTAGAATAGCTCAGACCCTGCCGATCATAGTTCCAGCAGCTCATTAATAAAAATGGGCAAAGGAATGCCCTCCAGATATCTAAGAGCCAAAGGTTGTGTAGAACCCCCCTCCCCAATACCATTATACCTCATAGCAAGAGCATCCTCAAGCCTCTTGCTGACCTTTGCCTCACAGTTCATGGCCTTGGGCCTGTACCATTGTCCTGTCCTATCCCTAGTTAGCCCTGTTGAACCAGACTTCTGACTCCCTGGGCCCAGAAAAGCATCCTTCACTGTGGCTTGTAGCTTTTACTACTCCACCTTAATGCTCTGGGAAGGGGCAGCGCTCTCAGCCTCTGCCCAGAGACTATGGGAGCAGCCGTGAAAAACACAGACACACACGTTGATGATAAGTTTCAACCTGCCTTATTGGCTCAATTGCTGGGCACCTCCAATCTACCACAGCCAGCGTGCCCTTCCCAATACTCTTAGCTCATCACCTCTCAACCTCTCCAAGCTTCAGTTGCTCAGTTAATTTAGTCCCAGCTCGCTCCACCCAAGATCTCATGTGGCTGGTTGGATTTTCTCCCTCTGAAACATGGCAGAAAATCTCCTTTCCTCTACTGTGTCTGTTTGGGGACCTGGAAGCCCTACATATTCTGCCCAGCTCATTGGCTACTGGCATCTTTATTGATAGATCAAGAACCAATTGGGGAACAGGACCTTAGCATCAGACCCCCCCCATCCCCTACACTTCATTCTTGCATATTTTCATCTATTTTTCTTCTTTCCATGTGTATGTGGAAGTAGTCTGTACACATGTGTGCATGCACATTTGCAT
Organism: Rattus rattus; assembly: GCF_011064425.1. Lineage (NCBI taxonomy): Eukaryota > Metazoa > Chordata > Mammalia > Rodentia > Muridae > Rattus > Rattus rattus. Next base: position 4,331,180 of record NC_046170.1, read on the forward strand.
GTATGTAGGTACATGTGGGAGGAATATACATGCATGCTTCTATGAATGTTTGTGGGGGGGTTGGGGATTTAGCTCAGCGGTAGAGCGCTTGCCTAGGGAGCGCAAGGCCCTGGGTTCAGTCCCCAGCTCCGGAAAAAAAGAAAATGGAATGTTTGTGGGAATCCAAGGTTTATGCCAGGACTCTTCGTTGAGGGAGAGACTCTCAGTCAAACCAAGGACTCTGGGATTTAGTCGGTCTTGCTAGCCAGCTTACACCCAGGCATCCCCCAACTGCGAGGCTAGAATTACAAGTGAATTGACACAACCCCCCTCCCCAAGTTCACATGGGTTCTAGGAATCTAAACTGCAGCGTTTATGCTTACACAGCAAGCACTTAACCTCTGAACTGCCTCCCCAGCCTGCATTCTCTCCTGTCTACACGCTGCCAATGTTCTCCCTAGAGCTTCAAAGCTCTAGGGGACAGGAACTTGCCAGGACCGACCAGAGGCGGGCAGGTTGGAAACAGAAGCCTGCGAAACCCAAGTGACTAGGTGTCACAGCAGGGGACACTGCTCCTTCTATTTCCCCACAGGGTCCTAATCAGGTCAGTGATTCTCAGGTGCCTCATCAAAAGCCAAATCCTCATGTCACTGAGACAGTGCCTCCCAGGACTCCATCACCATAGCCCCTGGCAGATATGTCCGCTTTACTCCCAAACCTGCCTCACCCCAGAGATGAGCCATTTTACTCTCCTTACACAAGAAAATGGAAATTAAGATGGCCGGTCAGCAAGAAGATGGGTGGGGGGAAACAATTATGCGATTCTTAAGGAACCCATTTCCTCAGCAAATACTGTGAACACAGAGAAAAGCCATTTAAACATCTAATAAGAATAAGCAAAGAGTTGGAAGTATGGCTCCCCGGTAGAACACGTTCATAGAATGCCCATGTGGTAGTTTGGATATGCTTGGTCCAGGAGTGCCACTATTAGGAGGTATGACCTTAAATGTGTCACTGTGAGGATGGGCTTTGAGACTCTCCTCCTGGCCACAGGGGAGCCAGTCTGCTCCTGGCTTTCTTTGGATGAAGATATAGAACTGTCTTCTCCTCCAGTGTCATGCCTGCCTAGGTGCTGCCATGTTCCCACCGTGATGACTGAACCTCTGAACCTGTAAGCCAGCTGCAATGTTGTCCTTTACAAGAGTTGTCTTAGTCATGGTGTCTCTTCACAGCAATGGAAACTCTAAGTAAGATAGAAGTTAGTGCTGGGGTATTGCTATGATAGGCCTGACCATGTTTTTGTTTGGAGAAACATAGATTTGGTGACTATGGACAGCAGTGGAATGCTTTAAGTGGAGCTTAATGGACCATCCTAATAGGAATATGAAAGACATTGAACTGTGTAGACTTAGCCCAAGAAGTTTCAATAGAGAAGAATTTCAGTATGTGACTGTTTTTTGCCCTTGTCTGAGAGTGTAACAGAGGCTAAGGTAAAGGGATTTAGATTAATTGCATTGACAAAGGAAGTCTCAGAAAAGCCCAGCATGGTCTCTGGTTTAGTCTCATGAACAGCACGTTGATCAAGCATAGCAATCTTTGAAAGGAAAAGTACGAAAGGTATGGTTCAAAGAATAAAGAGGCACAAAGGAGAAGAATGGAGCCGAACTCTATGTTCAAGGAGATAAACAGACTAAGAGAGTGGTGACTTCAGGGCAAGATCCTACCCAGCTATGCTTACTCTTTATGTGTTTGCATTTGAACAAGGAATAATTATAACACATTAGGCATTACTACCTGGTTATTGTTTTCATTTGGACTTTCAATCTGGCATGAACTACAATCCAGAAGTGGAGGGAGCACTAATGATATAAATCTTGAGGCTGGAAGGTATCTGGAAGAGGCTTTTGATCCAGATCTCGAGGAATAGTGGCCATGAAAAGCTTTGGCCCAGGCATGATGGCAAACACGTTCAATCCCAGGAGACAAAGGCAAAGGGTCTCTGACTTCAAGGTCAATTTAAGGAGTAAGTTCCAGGATAGCCAAGCTTAGGCAGTGAAGGAGTTGTAAACAGAAAGCTGGTGATAATGTAATAGAACAAGGGGGCCGTGTTCCAGCCCCAGCAAGCAACAGAACTTGGCAGCTTCAGCCATGTAGCTCTGGCTTTAGACTGAAGAATAGAAAGGACACCTGGGATTATTGATGCTGGTCAGCTGGAGCTAAGAAATAAGCAGCGATTAAGAAGAGACAAGCATTACTGAGGTGAAATCCTTTGGGAAGTATTTTCTGAGCACAAAGAAGCTGTGTTCCAGAGATAGCCAAAGTTGTACCTCATGCTGCAGCTGGACTTGGTAATGTGTAAGAGTCACCCAAGTGGTATTGGTTTTAAAGGCATGAAGAGGTCATGAGAGCAGCTGAGGCTGGGCACTGTGAGAGGCCATGGAAGGACATTGGTGAAGATGCAGCCTCAGTTGCAGTTGACAGCCCAGGACTGAAGAAGAGATCATGCAAAGAAGATGAGGCTAGGCACCATGAAGGGAGCCTATGAGAGGCTTTAGTGAAGCCTAGTCGCATCAGAAGACCCCAGCAAATTGAAGATGCCTGATATGCCTTGGTTTAATGGAGATGAAGAGATTTTAAGGCTCAGGAAAATTGCAGTGCTAGAAAGCATGCCCTTCATGAATCCTGTAAGACACAAAATGGTGAGATGAGAACTAACACATTTGAAGACTTTGTTATGCCAAACCTTAGGGTTGGAGATGTGGCTGCTCAATTAGAAGAATTAAATACAATGGGTTTAATTGGGCCCCAAGGTAGCAGGGCCAGGTGGCAGCATTGGATCGACAGAGGCAAAGTGATCATAGTTATTTATCATAATGGGCAGCATAGACAAAGCAATGCTCATAATGACCTAGTTCATAATGGTCAGCATAGGTGAGGTGAATTTTATAATGAACGGCATGACTCCTTTGGACCTTTGATACTAGCATCATGGTATTTATTGAAATAGATAAGAAGCCTACTGCATTTCTGTTTGATCTATATAAGCAGAAAAACTCTCAAACAAATGAAAGAAAGGTTACATTGGATCATGGCAAAAGGCAATCTTGGCCAGAGAATCAATTTCCAGTCTTGAGCTAGTTTGCAGACTCAGAATTCCTTGAACGAAGGGGTGGCTAGGTTCCCCTGAGGAAGGACCTTGATAAGACACCTCTGTTAGCCTTTCTCCAGTTCTTCCCCAGAAGGACCTAGAAGGACCTATGGCCTTTTACTAGGGTAACTGTATACTCAGAGAAAATAAATAAGTGACGTTCTAATAGATACTGGTTATGTTTGACTCACATGAGTTTGACTCAAACTCATGCTGTGGTTATTTCCCCAGTTCCAGAATGTATAAATGGGATAGATATACTTAGAAGCTGGCAGAATTGGTTCCCATCCTCATCCAAAGGAAGTGAGGAGCAGACTGGTTCCCATGTGGCTAGGAGGAGAGTCTCAAAGCCCACCCACAGTGACATACTACTTCCAACAAGGCCACACCTACTCCAACAAGGCCACACCTCCTAATGGTGCCACTCCTTGGGCCAAGTATATTCAAACCACCACATTCTACTCCCTGACCCCCACAGGCTTGTTGAAACATATGAGTCTATGGGGGCCATGACTAAACACAGGATAATGCAAAATACATTTAGTCCAACTTCCAAAGTCCCCATAGTCTATAGCAGTCTCAACATTATTAAAAGGCAAACGTTCAAGGTTTCTTCTGAGATTCATTCAATCATTTAACTATAAGGCCCTATAAAGTCAAAATCAAAAAGCGGATCACCTCAAACATCACAGGATATACATTACCATTTCAAAATGTCATAGTGAGGAAATACTGAACCAAACAAGACCAAAATCAGCTGAGCAAACTCCAAACTCTGCATCTCCATGTCTAATGTCAAAGCATTCTTCAGATCTCCAACTCCTTTCTCTTTGTTGACTGCAACAACCTTTTTTTCATAATAATAATTACATCCACAAATACTAGTAGTAATTGTTTATTTAATAAGCCAATGCTTTTCCACAGAAGGCTCACGTCCAGGACATGCTAAGGGGCCTACAAATGAAGCAGCCCAAAGTCAAGACAAGGATGGTGACGCAGGTAGAGGGAAATGTCCCTTTCCAAGAACTGCCAGGCTGTCAATAACATTCCAACAGCCCAGAATCCTCTGCAGATGGGGAGGGAAGGTGGAAAGATTCATCTCTCCTTGCTGAACCAGGAAAGGATCATTAAGTACTCAAAAGTCTAAAGCAACATAAAAACGCTTAGCAATCGCCAAGAATTATTGGAGAAGAATAGCATGTATATTATCGAGTGTTTTTGAGCCCAGGGGTCTGACAAAGAGGCTTAAGTTCAACTGTCTCTAAAAATAAAATGAGAGTCCAAAGTAGGACCTGGGTACCTCTCCCTGATGGAGAATGTGGGCTGTCCTTGAGCCCTTAGGACACTGGGTGGAGGTACAGGATGAAAGCAGATTCCAGGCACTGTTTGAAAAGAAGCTTTCGAACCTAAAAGGAGAGTAAGCATTGTCAGAAATGTGACGGTGATGGGCTGGAAAGATGGCTCAGCGGTTAAGAGCACCCGACTGCTCTTCCAGAGGCCATGAGTTCAATTCCCAGCAACCACATGGTGGCTCACAACCATCTGTAAAGAGATTTGATGCCCTCTTCTGGTGTGTCTGAAGACAACTACAGTGTACTTATATATAATAAATAAATAAATCTTTAAAAAAAAAAAAAGAAATGTGACGGTGAGCATTGCTATAGTCAAAAATGTTTATACATATAGATGAGGGAGGAAAAAATAGCATTAACACCCAGTGGGTAGATGAACAAAGAATGTAAGCAGACAGCTCAAAGGGGGAAAATAATGATTAATAATAAAACAATACAGGCTGCCATTGTTAAGATTTGAAGATTTGAAGATGAAATTCCGGCCCCCAGGCTCATGTATTGAAGCCTAGGTCCCCAGCTAGTGCTACTGCTTTTAGAGTTGTTGAAAGCTCCAGGAGTTTCCTTACTAGAGTAAATAGATCACAGGTTGGGGATCCTTTGGGTTATGGCTTGATCTGACCCTTCTAGTATCTCCCTCTGCTTCTTGTCTTCAACGAGATCAGTAGCCTCTACTGTGTATTTTAAATGCCATGATATTCCTCGTGGCCTCATATGGACCCAGAGTCAAGAGAGCCAAGAACTATTGACTAAAACTTTAAGTCAAAATATATATTTCCTCATTTAGAGTTTTTATGTGAGTGTATACTTGCCTGCATTAGTTTATGTGCATATAGAGCCTTGCGGAAGCCAGATAAAGAGGTAGGATCCTGTGGAACTGAAGTCGCAGATGGTTGCAGGCTGCCATGATGATGTCAGAATCTGAATACCAGGCCGTATGCAAGAGAAGGGAAACACGGTCAACCACTGAGCCTTCTCTCCCACCCTATGTCAGGTATTCTCATCACAACAGTGAAAAGTCTAACATGCTATGTTGTAGACTAAATTAACAGACCACAAATACCTTTCTCATGAAGTAAACAAAATTATTTTCTATTAATATTTGTTGGACTGGACAGATGGTTCAGTGGTGAAGAGTATTTGTTACTCTCAAAGAGAACTCAAGTTTGACTCCCAACGTCCACATTGCAGTTTATAACCACCCATAACTCCGGGTCCAGTAGATACAATGCAATGCCTTTCTCTAACCTCTGTAGTAACAGGCACTCACATACATATATACATGCGGGTAAAGCACTCATACATGTAAAATGAAACAATTAAAAATTTAAAAAATATATTTGTTAGAACGTGTCAACATGTCAAAAGTTGAGGTGATGCTGTCTTGGTCAATTTGGAATGTTGTGATAAAATATCCTAAATTAGTTGACTTATAAACAACAGAGATTCCTCTCTCCCACCTCTGGAAACTGACACATCCAAGATCTAGACACTAGCAGACTGTGTATATGGTTAGAAACCACATCTTCCTTGTCACCCTGCTCACATGCTGGGAGAGGCAAGGCTGTCCCCGTGTGTCCTCCTTTATAAGGGCACTCACTGTCTTAGTTCCTTGTCTTGTTACTGAAACAAATACCTCACGGGGCTACTTAAGGAAGGGTTGATGTTGGGCCGCAGTCCCAATGGGACAGGATCCATCACAATGAGGAAGAAGTGGCAGCAGGAGCAGAAGACCTCTGGTCACATCGTATGGGCAATCAGGAAGCAGACTGTGAGCAGGAAGTGGGGCCAGGCTATAAAACCTCAAGGCCCGCCCCCACTTACCCCAGCAAGGCTCCGCCTCCTGAAGACTCCACAGCCCTCCGACTGGGACCACCAGTTGATGGTTAAGTGCTCAAAGACATGCGCGTTCGGGGAGACATTTCACATTCAGAGCACAACAGACACCCAAGTCAGGAGTTGTCCCTCATGTCTGTCACATTGCAGATTAGAGATCCATTTTATGAACTCGCAGGAGACCCAAAGACCCTGCCCAAAGACCCTGCCATGGATGCAGGTAACATTAGCCAATCTTCTTTAAATAAATAACAACAGCCATAAAGTTCACATGGTGTGGTCCTGCAGTATTAACCCTAGAAACTTAAGCCAAGGAAGTAGAGACATGACAAGTTTGCATACACATAGTCACCAAAAACAAACAAACAAACAAAAAAAAAAACAACCAAGAATTCATTACAAAAAAGCAGACTGGAAGCCACCTACTTAACAAACACAAAGGGGATGATTAAATATCTACAGTACGGGGGCTGGAGATGGCTCAGTGGTTAAGAGCACTGACTGCTCTTCCAGAGGTCCTGAGTTCAATTCCCAGCCACCACACAGTGGCTCAGAACCATCTGTCATGGGATCCGATGCCCTCTTCTGGTGTCTGAAGACAGTGACAATGTACCTACATACATGAAATAAATAAATCTTTAAAAAAAAAATACCTACAGTACATTCATATAGCAAAATGCATCTCTTTAAAAAAAATTTAACGGCATGAAGAATTGCTTATAATGTTGAATGAAAGTGCGAGCCTCAGAGCTGGGGATGTGGCTCAGTTGGGAGAGTGCTTGCTAGCAGACAGGAGGCCCTGGGTTCAATCCCTGAACTTCATAAAACCCGCATGGTGGGAAGCTAAAGGGATGGTCCGGTGATTGATATGGTTGTTGCTACTCCAGAGGACTTGGGGGTCAAAATACCCAGGACCCTCATAGTGGCTCATAAACATATAGAACTCTAGTTTCAAAGGATTTGTCACCCTTTTCTGACCTCCGCGGGCACCAGGCACACATGTAGTGCATACACATGCAGGCAAAACACTGATATGCATAAAATAAAAAAATGAATTAATCTAAAAATTAAAAACTATGTCTTGAGATAGCAGGCATGTTGGTACACACCTGTAACCTCAGCAGTTGAGAGGCAGAGTTAATCATCCTTCGCTCCATATGGAGTTCAAGATCAAGGTCACCCTTGGGTCCATGAAACCCTATTCGGGGAAAAAAAAATGCAAGGCAAAAAACAACTGGGTAATGACATCCATAGGTAAAATAGGTACTTTTATAATACATAGGCATGAATGTAGAAAAGATGTAGAAGGAGAAACATCAAATTGCTCGCACTGAAAATTATGACCTTAAAAACTTCACTGGACATGATGGTACCTACCTATAATTCTAAAACTTGAAGAGGTAAGATCTTGAGTTCAAGGACAGCCTAGGCTACATAGTAAGATTCTATCTGAAAGAAAAAAAAATAAGATACAGGAGATCAGACCAGCAAGATGGCTCAGTGGGTAAAGGTGCCTGCCACAAGCCTATTGACTTGAGGTGGATCCCTAAGGTTTTCACAGTAAAATGAGAGAGCCAAACTCCTGCAAGAAGTCCCTGACCTCTACACCCAAGTTGGGTGCGCACACACACAAATGATAAATAAATGTATTACGGCGTCTTTCGTATAAAATTTGGAATAGCTTGACAATGGTTAGATTTCCTTTTCAAAGCTTTTAATTCTATTTTTGGTACATGACTTAGTTAAGGTTCCTGTTGGTGTGAAGAGACACCATGACCATGACAACTCTTATTTTAAAAAAAGCATTTAATTGGGTCTGGTCAAGTTCCTACCCTCAGAGCTGGCGTGAATACAAGGAGCTTCATGAAGTCACATGCTCAACACAGCCCAGAGGAAGCAGCTGATACATGACATCCACTCGCATCAGTGCTCCAAGGCACTGCCCACCTGGAGAGGAAACAGGAAGGCACCTCGGGACACTCAGTCGGAGTCCCCACTTAGATCTGTGTGATTCCAAACCCACGGTCCTAGCCACCCCAGGCACTGGATCTCATCACCCACCAAGCAATGTGCAAAGGGTGCACATACAGCCTCAACTATTCCATGCCCACGGGGAAGCTCCCAGGCAGGACAGCCCAACCCCAAAGTACAACCCATCAATCCACCACGGTCAAGTCCTCAAGTCCAGGTGGAGTGACAGAGAGGGGCTTCCATGACCAGGAGGAAAACTACAGCCCCACCATCTGATCCTTCCATCTTGGGGTGTACAGTCCCCCTCTACGGCAACCCTGGAAAGGCAAAAACTGTATCTCCACTGTGGATGAGAAGTGCCGGGAAACAAGAGACTACGAGGATAGACTGATGGATGACAGACAAACAAGGAACAGCTCAGGTTTATAGGGAAAGCCGTCTGGGAAAGAAGACAGGAGCCCGTGGCTGAGACTAAAATCAGCACAGCCCATAGCAGAGGCAGAACAAGGATGTGACTTTGGGATTCTGCATTTGTGCGATCTTGGGGAAAGCTGGCCACAGACAGAGAATCTTCCAATCAAGTGCTGCATGTGTAGATGCAGGAGAGGCAGGTCACAGTCACTAAAGTCCCCTGACTGCTGGGCTGGATCTGGGGTCTCAAGTTCAAGCAATGTCAGCAGCTTTAGTCAGTGGGATACTTTTCCCCCCTCTGGACTCACAAGGAGCTGAGTACTATGGCAGAAGGTGACTCCTTTTCCTTTCCCCCATGGCCCATGAGGCTAATCATAAAATACTCTCTATTTCAAGTCTATAGGAGAAAATGCTTCTAAATCCATTAAGTTGCTAATGCATGCATTCCAAGATCGGAAAGAAAGGTGCAGGATTGATGGATGAACCTGTCATATTTATGGTTGATAGCTGAGTGACTAATGGGCTTTGCAGTTTATAACACAATGCTCTCTTCACTTTCCTCTTCAAGCTCAGGGTGATTTATGGGAGTGGGTGCATTGCAATGGTAAGACAGTGATGGCACTCTATCACCCTAGATTATCAATGAGTCCCTGTGAGGAAAGGATGCCCTGGGCTCAGTGTAGAAAGAGAGAGAGAACATTTGTGTCCAGCCACCTGAAATCCACAGCCTTCTTCCCTGTTTCTATTAGGGATGCAAGAATTTGGAGACAGAACAAAGGTGGTTCTCTTCCACCCAGACTGGTTAAATCTGCCCCCCAAAATGATCAATGGCTCCTCTTAGCTGTCCTTCCACACTCCCAAGGGAAGAGGGAGGCACATAAGGCTTAGGAAGTACATGAAGCATACAAGGTCCAGGAAATAAAGTTTACAATTCCCCAGAAGCTCCTGAAATCCAGGTCTCTCTCTCCAAGGTAACAGAGGCAGTAAGAAACTGCTTTAGGAAGAAGGCTGAGACAGACAGGAAGACAGACAAGCTCAGCTGTCTGCAAGTCACACAGAGTTCCAGGGTGCAGCTCTCTCTCCTGAGTCATTGCCTATGCTGGGGGTAAGATTTGAGTCACCCACAACCTGTGTTCCTAACTAAGGTTACTAATGCCACGGATGGCAGCACCATTTGGCAGGGCTCCGACGCAAGACGGACAAAGCTAGGTGTCCATTTTTTAAAAATTTTAGAAGGAAAGAGAGATCCAACACTGCAAGGCAGCAGACTCAGGTAATATGTAGCCTGTGCTATGGAACATGCTAAGAGTCATGGAGCTGCCGGATAAGGGAGGGGGGTTGATTAATATTTGGCTGCCTGAGACCCAGACAGCAGGGGACTGGGTATTTGTATCCTGTGATAACCTCATCTGTGTGAGGCCTGGTAAACTAGAAGACCCAGGTGTCCTGGGCATCCTACTGCCTCAGCACTCCCATCCCTGAGACATTCCATTAAAACACCAAGCAAAGGTACCCTGAACAGAGACAGATGAGAAATGGAACGTGACCCTGCCCTTGGCAGCCCTGGTGGAGCCTTGGGAAGCCAGCAGCCTAGAACCTGGGCCAACTGCAGTCAGACTCTTCTGTATTTGGGCAGAAGATTTAAAAAGCTGCCAGACCTTCATTCTCTGCATCCTCTCCCCCTGAGGCTACCTCAGCACGGCTGGAAATGAAGATAGCTTGTAGGCTGTTGCAGGATATTTGATTACATTGTGAACCCCCAAAAACGTGGTTGTGATGTGACTCAACCCTAGTACACACCTTTAATCCAAAAGCCAAATAAATTCAACCCCAGGTCAAGATGTGGAGCGAATAACCGTTAAACCCAAGGAAGCAGAAAGGAGGGTTTTTTGAGTCGAAGTGTAGATAAGAAAGACCGCGTGGAAAAGGAGAAAATGCTTCTTTCCTCTGGGACTTTGGTGGGATAGGAAGGTCAGCTGGGTGCTTTATCTGCCTCTCGGAGCCAGCAGTTTTCACCCCAGCATCCGGCTCCTGAGTCTTCATGGATAAAACTGAATGACTGGGATTTTAGTTTTTAAAACAACAGTTCGGCCTGGGCAGGCTTGATTGAGCAGGGAGATTAGGAGAATAGGAGTCTGTCCAAGTGAGGACGAGGCCCTAGATCTCTGAGGCGCTGGGCCTACACCCAGAGCTAAGCATTGAGAACTGTGGCCGGAAAGCAGAATGGCTAGGGAAAGTTTGGGCACCAACTCCCAGTGCTGCCTTAATAACATGCTTTTCGTCATGAGCCAGAGAAGACACACATACACCGACCCCAAAGCGAAAAATGTAAACGTTGACGTTGCTCATTATCACCATGAACTAAATGTCCACCGTGTGCCAGTGCTCTCAGATTAACCCGTGTCATACAATAACCCTGAAGCATACAGAGAGTATCGCTATCACTGTTATACGGTTGAAGAAAATCAAAACACTGTGACTTGCTAGGTCATGTTTGGGGGGAGGGGGATGGGTGCACATGCGCACTCACACACAACCACTGCTTTAGATGAATCCTGAGGCCTTGGGATGATAGACGGTCACTCTACCTCTGGGCTACGTTGTCAGTCTGTGGGTCAAAATTCAAACTCAAATGGTTCATACTCAAAGCCGTACCAATGGCATACAGGTTGCATGATGTGTCTCATATCACACAGCCAAAAAATGGATCAGGTCAGAAGGGTAGTTCAGGGGTTGGGGATGTAGCTCAGAGGTAGAGCACTTGCCTAGCAAGCACAAGGCCCTGGGTTCAGTCCCCAGCTCCGGGGGGAAAAAAAAAAAAAAAAGACAAAAAAGATGTATGTTTCTTTAGGTTGGGGATTTAGCTCAGTGGTAGAGCGCTTGCCTAGGAAGCGCAAGGCCCTGGGTTCGGTCCCCAGCTCCGAAAAAAAAAGAAAAAAAAAAAAACAGAAGGGTAGTTCAAGCCCCAAAGCCTGGTCCTATTCTCCCATCAGAATACATGTGTGAGGAGATGAGGAGGGGACGAGAGAGGGGAAGAAAAGGGACTGTGAGGGAAATACAGTGCACACCTATATAGGAATGTAATGGGAAAGAGAGCTCGGCGGTTAAGAACACTTGCTGCTCTTGCAAGAGGACCTGAGTTACCTGTAACTCCTTTTCCGGGAGTTTAGACACCCGCTGGGGACATGCAGACATGAGGAACACACACACAAAACATAAAGATGTTTGTGTACAAGCCTGATGACCTGCATTTTATCCCCCAAAGCCATGTACAAGTGAAGGAAAGAACAGACTCCACAGATATGTCCTCTGACCTCCCCAGCACAGTCACGTCACATCTAAAATAGCAATAAGGAAACTTTTAAAGATAAACATAATAGGGCTGGAGAGATGGCTCAGCGGTTAAGAGCACTGACTGCTCTTCCAGAGGTCATGAGTTCAATTCCCAGCAACCACATGGTGGCTCACAACCATCTGTAATGAGATCTGGTGCCCTCTTCTGGCCTGCAGTCACATATGCAGGCAGAATGCTGTACATAAAATAAATAAATAAATCTTTAAAAAAAAAAAAAGATAAACATAATAAACACATAATTTTATACAATTAATTTGCAGTAATAAAATTGTAAGGTACGCTAAAACATGACTCCTGTTATAATTCGGAACCCAGAAGCTACGGACCATCCGTACGTTCACCTCCAATGCTCGTTGCGTTCTTTGCAGTCGGTTACAGAGGACCCTAGTAAAACACTTTTCTCCCTGTGGATCCTAGACTGTTGCAGGCATTGGAAATCCTCTACCCTTGCACACCCAAATTTCTTCTCTTCAAACAGCACTGCCAATGGCACCCACTTGTGGCAGCATGATTTAAAAAGGAACGTTTTCTATCAGTTCCCACGAGCCGGATCCGCTCGCTCCCGCTTCTACTCTACCATGAGGTCCGCAAGCCGCCCTCTCCCAGCTGTCTCCCTTTTAGCCCCCCTCTCCGAGAGGCCCCCTGGGTGGCAGTTACCATGCCTGGCAGACACACACACACACACACACACACACACACACACACACACACACACCCCTCATTCTCACTCTGTGCAGGCAAATGAACCAGATCCAGCGGCCTCTCAGCCATTTCTTTCACACACTGTCCTCTTTAGCCCGGTAAATCAAAGTTCCAGAAACTTGTAATTTAGCCATTAGATTTACTTGTTAAATTCCCAATCCACAATACAGCCGCACAACAAATTCACTGCCAATTAATAAAGGTTTAAACCGCCCACCTAGACAAGACAAAATCGACCCAGTCCACCTGGATCTGGATCGTCCTGCTCTGTTGTCTCCACTTTGATTTTTGTCCTTCCTAGACTTATCCCCGCCTACCCTTTCTTCTCATCCAATGATAAGCTATGCCTTATCCTGGACCCGCCTTGCTGTATAACGACATCATCCTACACACTCTAACAACTGAAATGGGCAAGACAGCTATGGCTCTGTGCTCCTGAAGATTTAGAAGTCCCCATGGTTCACCACTCAACTAATATATTTTGATAATCCATCATGAGTCTGAAGTGAAGGGTTCTTCAGTTCTCCAAAAGCCCCTAGTTGGGGAGGGAAAAGAAGGCCAAACTGTAAACTCTCAGTAGAGGTAAGAAGGCCCTAGGAGCTTAAAATTGGCACCAGGGAGTAGAACAATGGGAGGCTGAGGGCAGGAAGGTCCTGGAAGTCTTCCCAGGGGAGCACAGTGGGGCAGGGGACTCACAGTTCAAAGTCACCTCTGAACAAGCACAACAGCAGTGCCTTAAAACCCAAGCAGACTCTAATACAGGCCTCACCTCAACCCATAACGGGTCCTTAACCTGCCCTAACAAAAATATTTTTTAAATGTAGTTTTTTCAATATTGTTATTTTGTTATTTTTCAAGACAGGGTCTCCTGGCTGGCCTGGAACTCCCTGGTTAGAACAAGCTGGTCTCAAACTCATAGAGATCTGCCAGCCTCTACCTCTGAGTGTCTGGCCAAATAGAATTACTTGTTTGTTTGTTTATTTTGTTTGTTTGTTTGTAGATTCTCAGTTGCCCAGAAGACCAGTCTCCCTTCAAACATTGTTTATAAAGTTTCCCCTGGATTTAAAACCTCCGCTCTTCCCACTAGGTGAGCCTGCAAGATCCTGTCCAGACATGCACTTGGCATTGAGATCTTCCAAATTTGCTCTGAATCACTATTCTGGCCTGTGCCTGCATTTGTTCCAATATACGCATGTCCATAGACATTGTCACTCAGGGATTACCTCTGGCACATGAGCACATGTATGTGCACCCACACACAAGTGCAACCACTCAAACATTTTTTTCTCTCTTCTCTCTCTCTCTCTCTCTCACACACACACACACACACACACACTAACACAGGCACTCACACCAGCAGTGTACTAAGTAACAGATAAATGTGTAACATAGTAGTAAAGTCGTATGAAACTTAGTTACGAATGGAAAGCAGAAGGCTAGGAAGGTCCGCAATATCTGTGAGTCTCCTGAGCCTCCATCCTCCCTGCAGGAGACAGTGTTTAATTTTAAAGGAAATAGACACACAGCAAGTGTGGCTTACGCTCAACACTTGCTCTCCTTGGAGGTCTAGAGTTGGAGGGGAGGAGGGGTTGTGTGACCAGATCACCAAAGAACTGGGAACCGAACTTGTAACAAGCATCCCCCGTAAACAGCAGCCCACCTCTGTTCTCCTGAGTCGGTGCTGGAGGAACTAAGTGGATTGTCAACTTGACAGGACACAGAATCACCTAGGAGACACACCTATAAGCGTGTCTGTAGGGGAGTTTCTGGACTGAGCTAACTGGTTCAGGTCCCAGACTGAATTTAGGAAAGCAAGCAGACTGAATACCAGCAGTTCATCTCTCTGCTTCCAGACTGTGGATGCCACGTGACCATCTTATCACCTGTTCTTGCCATCATGGCTGCCCCCACAATGAGGGACTGCACGCTCAAACTGTAAGCCAAAATAAATCCTGATTTCCTTAAAGTAGTTAATACCGGACTTTTGGAAACCTGTACCTGTTTTCCTCTGGGCATCACCCCCTTGTCTAATTCTGTGTCATCTGTCCAGAACAGACAATGACGAGTATCACTATTGCACTGAAGTCTGAGTCTTTGCAGTACGTCTTTGAACCTGGGGGACTATCCAGCATATCCCTCCTATTATGAACTCTATTTCATATAGTCAGAGAGATACTCTGGTTTGCAGAGTACGGTATCCACATAAGAGCATGTCTTAGTTAGGGTTTTACTGTTGTGAACAGGCACCATGACCGAGGCAAGTCTTATAAAGGACAACATTTAATGGGGGGCTGGTTCACAGGTTCAGAGGTTCAGTCTGTCATCATCCAGGTGGGAGCATGGCAGCATCTAGGCAGGTATGGTGCAGGCAGAGCTGAGAGTTCTGCATCTTCATCTGAAGGCTGCTAGTGGGAGACTCATTTCCAGGCAGCTAGGATGAGGGTCTCTTAAAGCCCACACCCACAGTGACACACCTACTCCAACAGGGCCACACCTCCAAATAGTGACACACACACAGACACACACACACACATACACACAGCCACACCTGTATGAAATGGAGTGTCAGTTGTGTTGGATGGTGTTTTGCTGGGATAAACTTAGGAAGAAAGGTTTTCCTGAAGTGGACACAGATGAGAGACTAAGAAAGACTCATGAAGGAATGTTTTGCTGAAGTAGACACAGAAGAGAGGATGTTCTGCTAAAGCACACAAATGAAAGGACACATGATGAAGGATTCCTCTCTAACAACACACATATATTGGTTGGTCTGCCTTACATTACATAGTTGAACTGCATACACAGAAATGCACCAAAAACTTCTGGTGGTGAGCTGTAGTTTCTTGCTGCTTCCAAGGTCTCGGGCTGATTGGCAGAGTAATGTCAGTTGAGACAGACACACATGCTGAGGCAAGACAAATGCTGAGGCAAGACCTGTGGAGAGCATGTGATGTTTGGAGGGTAAAAATAGGATCCCATAGAGTGACAGAAGAGAGCTAGCTGTGCAACACTTGTGGGTCTCTAATCTTCCCTGATCTTCACTTCCCTGAGAAAGGCACAGGCAAGACTTCTCCTGATGCTCCTGCTAGTCCCTCCTGCTGACTGGAGCTGAGGCTGTCTCGTCTAGGTCATGCCACCTCTGTTGCTAGCTTGACTCTACTGAACTAGCATATTCCTGAAGTGTTTGCGAGTGGATCAAGCCACCGCTGCCTGCTAACCTGTGCACTGAACTGCCGATTTCCAGACAACACAGATGGGAGTTACTCCAAAGAACCTCTCTAAACAGATCCACTTCCCCCTTATCCTTTTGTTCCCCCTTATCCTTTTGTTAAGAAACCATCATTAAAAACAGGTTTTGAAGAAATTAAAGTTATACCTGTATGATGACTGTGGAACCATTGTCCAGAAATGCAGAACTAACACTGGTGCAAGCCTTTGGCTGACAGAATAGATTTCTTGTCTGATCTTTCCTGGGCCGGACTGTTCTCCTCAGATCATTTGGTTTCAACAGTGACAGCTCCTCAAGAAGAAACAAACATGTCATCCTTGAAGGCCAGTGGTGGTCATCCCTGTCACCCTGGGAAGTGCTCCCTATAACATATCATCACATGGTTTTTTGCCTCTGCCTCTGTTTTTCTGGGAAGACATGTTGTTGAAAGAACGGTTGTTGAGAGGATGGATAAATTCAGACTCTTGGACTGGGAAAAAGATCCTGCCCTGCAGTGTCCTGGTGTCATCACTAAGGGCAGGACCAGATGGGACCAGGAAATGAACACATTTGTTAGTGGATACCCTGTTTCATTCTCAGCCAAGAGACCAAGGTGGCTTACACCGATACACGAGGACAATTTTTACCATGAAGATATCAAAACAAAAGGAAAATGGGATGAAAATATAAGATGAATTCAGATGAGACCCCTGACTGAGACTTCCGGCCGCAAAAGCAAAAGGGGAAGTTTGAGTATTTTATTATCTCGCCCCCAGTGTCTAGGGCACCGAGTACAACCCAGCGAGGAGACACAACAGAAATGACTCCCAGTGACGGGAAGACTGCTGGGCAAGAGGCAATACCATCAATCCCTCCCTACAGCATCCGCAGAGTTCTCCCCTGACTTCCTATAATGATCTTAGAGAAGTCTAGTAAGAAAGCAGTTCGATAAGGAGTCAAGACAGACAAGCATGGGCACAAAACTCACTGAAGTCTGCCTTGATCCATGGTCATGACCTGTAATGATTTAAGCCATCATAACCAACGGTATAATGGCTCTTGATTGTTTAGAATGCAAGGGAATCACACAGAGGCAAGGTTTGCTGCAGGGGGAAGCACCTAGGCTGAGTCCCAACTCCAACTCCACAGGCTCTGTCACCTCTGTGTACTGTCTTCATTTCCACTCAAGCTGAATAATGACAACGAGAGTAGCAACAGCAGCAGCAAACATGAGGGTCGCCTTGTGTCCCTGAAGCTAACTGGCCAGCCCATCTAGCTGAGTTAGTGAGCTTCAGGCTCCGTGAGTGACTACCTCAAAATAAAGGTAGAGCGGCCAGCCAGATGGCTCAGAAATAAGGTACCACACCACCAAGCCTGACAACCTACTGCGATCCCCAAAACCCATAAATAAAAATCAAAATCAAAAGGTGCAGAATGAAGACACCAGATTTCCTGTGGCCTCCACAAACACGCACCCCTACGCACACGTGTGCGCACAGCCGTATGAACCTGAACACGCCACATACATGCTCACACTGAAGCTGGCTGTGGTAGGACGCTCCTGTTATCCTCAGGATAGCACACAGGGGCGGGAGGGGGGATTGTGAATTGGGAGACCCGCTGAAGCTATATTTAAAGCGAGTTCCCAGTCAAGGTGAGGCAAGGACCTGTCTCAGACGAGCCTGTGTCTCTGAGCCCAGACAGCATGAGGTAGAAGAGAGCAAGCAGAAGCAGGAAGGTCTATGGGAGGGGACTGCTGTAGTGTAGCCTCGGCATAAGTAATGTGGAAAGGTCTCACAGCGTGAACTGAGAGCCAAAAGGAGGGAAAAGTTAAATCCCAGGGTCCTTATTCCTGTTGCTCTGTCTGGGCCCGTTTCCCTGTTTGTAACACAGGGAGTCGCCCCTTCACCACTCCTCTGCTGATGAAGCCGTCCCTTGAGAAGGGGTGCAGTACCGAAGCAGGTGTTGCTATTAAGTGTCTTGATTGATTTAAAGTGCTGCCCTTGAGGCGCTGCAATAGCCTCCTGAACTCGGGAGAAAGATTACATTGCAATCACCACAGCTCTGTTGAGCGTCTTTGCTCCATTCATCAGGAAGTTGTAAAGGGTTATCAGGTGTCCTGCGCTGAGCCTGGAACTCTGAGATAATGCTGCGGTGTCTGGCCTGCGGGTTATAGAAGCCTCCCTCATCTTGGAGACAAATGCTTATGTAAAGAACACTGGCATAACCGTATGGGTAAGCTACCCAAGCACGCACGCAGGCTGGCCAGATTCACAAACGGTTCGGCACCCAGCACGTCTGTGTGTGTGCGCTAGTGTGTGTGTGTGTGTGTGTGTGTGTGTGTGTGTGTGTGTGTGCACTAGTGCATGTACCAAAAGTCATTTTTTTTTTTTTTTTTTTAGGTTTTTCAAGAGAGGGTTCAGTTTCTCTGTGTAGCTCTGGTTGTCCTAGAAACACACTCTGTAGATGAGGCTGGCCTTAAACTCAGAGACCCATCTGCCTCTGCCTCCCGATTGCTGGAACCAAAGGCATGGTCCAGCACAGGTGTCATCCTTAAGACACTGTCCACCTGCTTATTTCAGACAAGATCTCGTGTTGAGACCTGGGACTCACTGATTGGGGTAGGCTGGCTATGCTGCAGGCGCCAGAGATCGTCCTCTCTCTGCCTCCCCAGATGTGGGATTACACAGCATATCCCCACATCTGGCTTTGCGTGTGTGCGCTATGAATGCACTTGGGTCTTCACAGCTGCATAGCATGCACCTTCCCAACTAAGCCATTATACCCACGCAGAGTCTCCTGGATTCTGAAGCTGTTTCAAATCTGGTATTGGTCACAGAAAAACCCACAAAGACAATTATCTCCTCTCAAAAGCAAGTTAAGTCTTCACACTGCGGAGCTAGAGAGACGGCTCAGTGGTTAAGAGCACTGACTCCTCTCCCAGAAATCCTAAGTTCAAATCCCAGCAACCACATGGTGGCTCACAACCATCTGTAATGGGATCCAATGCCCTCTTCTGGTGTGTCTGAAGGCGGCTACAGTGTGCTCACATACATAAAATAAATAAATAAATCTTTTAAAAAATATATTAAACCTTGTCAAATGGGAAGAAATGTCACAGGGACTTGAAAATGATTTAGAAATAGAGTTCTTTAATGCATTTGCCTCTTCATTGCCTATATTCCAGCAAAAAAAAAAAAAATTTTTTTTTCGAGAAAGACCAGTGAGATGGTTCAGTGAGTAAAGGCACCTGCTTCCAAGCCTGAGACTCTGAGTTCAATCCCTGAACCCACATCTTCAAAGAAAACCCAAGTCCTGCCAGCTGTCCTCTGACCCTTGTAAGCACACACACAACACTAAGTTTATTAAAATGTTTAAAAAAATTTTTTTTCAAGAAATGAGTAGAAAAATGTTGGGCCACCTTGGGGTGTTTCCCTGGCCCCTCGCTGAGCCTTTATCCTGCTATAGCAAGAAGTTGTTTACACCCTTGGTAGCTGCTCTTGGCCCCTGATTTGGGGCTGGGATTTTCCATGGCACCCTTCCTCCCCACTGAGCCTTCCTGCTTGTTGTTGTTAAGAAGTTGTTTATGTCCCTGATTGGGCCCAGGACTTTCCACCACACAGACTTTTCCTGGTTTCCTGGCTGAGGATTTTCACCTGCCTTGTTTTTCCATGGCTTTTGCCTCGGGTATATAAGGAGATCTCAATAAAGCCTTGGTGGCACTCTCTGAAAACGGGTGACCCGTGTACATGTTTTCTTTCAATCCCGCAGACCCATGCCCGATATTCACACACTGGCGGTGCAGGCATCGTCAGAAAAATGCCAACATCAACGTTGAGACGTAACGTTGTGCGTGGGATCTTTGCTGTCCTGGTTACGCCATGATACTCCCTGGAATCCTAATTCCTTGTGCTACAGTAGCTCTAGTTATCATCACAGCTGTGGTTGACTGAACACCCATGATGTGCCAGATGCATTGATCAGCCCAGTTCCAGTTTAGAGTGGCAGAGCAACTGTGGTCACGGTCACAGAGTTGACATAATCTTTTTAAAGTTCAGAGAGTTGTATGGAAGAGAGCAGTAGCTCAGTACCCAGCATTGTCTTTCCCTATCATCTTCAACACTCAAGCCATTTTTTTGGAATCTGGAAGCCCTGAAGTAATGAACAAGTAAAGAGTAACCTGCCACAGCCTACTTCTTTGAACCACGTCCTCCCTTGACCCAGGCAATGGTGCAACCATGTTAAGGCTCCAGGGGTCTGAAGAAGTACAGGGGCTTTCCGCACATGGAGTTCAGTTGGCAGATGCCTATGGAGAGGTGAAGTTGGGTAAAAGCTACTATCCCAGTTCCATCGCTTACTCTGTACCTTCACCCTGACTAAAGGAGGGGGACCTTGCCACCAGGATCCCCATCTACACCCAGCCAAGCGTGCATGCAGAACCACACAGGAATCCCAAATTAGCTCAGCCTGCCTCCCAAGTGCTGGATGAGCCTAATTAGACCAAATTAATAATTTATTCAAGCAAAATGAGATATGCCAAGACTCTCCAAGGAGGCTGTGAAATGATAATGCCTTCTTATTAGGAAATGTGTCAACACCCACAAAAGCTCCTTGGGTCTGGTCTACACATAGAAGGCCAGCAAATGAGACAGAATTCACCCTCTGAGACCAGTTTCTAGGTCCTTCCACCTGTCTCCTGGTGTGTGAGACACACATCCCTCCTTCTCCTCCTCTCTGTCTCCTTCCCGTGGATCTCCCGCTCCCTCCTTGCCTCTCCTTCCCTGCCCCCCATCGCTAACCTAACTTTTGAAATTATTCTCCCCCAGCAAGAAGGAAAGCCAATGACAAGCTAATATTTCCATGTCACACACTGAGTGACTCTAACATAAAAATTAACTGGCGCCTGACAAAGTCATAATTACTAACTAATGATGCATTATGAAATTTCCATAATTAGTCATGTTATAGATATTTTCATCCAAGCACAGCGCTGGGGGAGGAGCAGCTTTATTTATAGGGATGAAAATGTCTGCGTGTAGGCTGTCCAGGGAGAGCCTGGGGATACAACTCCCTTCCAACACCTTTCCAGAGCCACTTTTGTCCTGCACGCTAGACCCCAGGGGGACTGATTTTGTCTCCGGAGGTGACTACACCTCATTTGGTGGCTGTCACGGTCCCTCTGCCTTGGTGCATGTTAATCGTTCCAATAATGAATACATGAAAGAATGCTTAATAAACTGCCTGGGCCATCACTGACACTCAATAAAAACAAATCCCTTCTCCGCCTCCCATCCCCCACCACCCCGTGGCTACAATCAGGGACTAGTGAAGCAGGAGGCTACCTTTCCTAACCTAAACTGGCCTAACTCATCCTGCAGCGGCTGGAAAAGACAATGGGTGCGAAGTGGGTAACGCGCTCGCTGCACAGGCGTCAGGATCGGAGTTCAGTTCCCCACTGGCACCTGAAGAGCCAAGCACAGAGCTGCACACTTGCAATCTCAGCTCCAGGAAGGCAGAGAGAGGAAGAATCCACGCTCGCTCGATCACCAGCTATTCTCACCTAATCACCAAGCCCTAGGTTATGATGAGAGACCCTGTCTCAGAGAACAAACAAACAACGAACAACAAAAGATGAACAGTTCCTGAGGAACAGCACCCCTGGCTGAGCCCTGGTGTGCACAGGCTGACCCCTGGTGTGCACAGGCTGACCTCAGGTGTGCACAGGCTGACCTCTGGTGTGCACAGGCTGACCTCTGGTGTATACAGGCTGACCTCTGGTGTGCACAGGCTGACCCCTAGTGTGCACAGGCTGACCTCTGAGGTACACAGGCTGACCTCTGGTGTGCACAGGCTGACCCCTGGTGTGCACAGGCTGACCTCTGGTGTGTACAAGCTGACCTCTGGTATGTTCAGGCTGACCTCTGGTGTGCACAGGCTGACCTCTGGTGTGCACAGCCTGAACTCTCTCTTCTCTCATCTTTTAACAAGGATGTGCCCCACCTCTGGCCCTATGATGGAGTCCCAGAAGTTGTTAGATGAGATGATTCAGTGGGGAAAGCACTTACTGACAACCAGACACCTGAGCTTTATCCCCAGGACCCATGTAGTGAAGAAAACAGATTCCCAAAAATTCTACTCTGTCCTACATGAATACACACATACACAAACACACACACACACACAAACACACACACACACAGCACAGCACATACACATGCATGCACAGTGGCATGCATAGAGAAAGAGAGAGGGGGGAGGGAGGGAAGAAGAGGGAGAGAGAAATAAAGAAATGTATGGTTTTTTAAAAATATTTTGAAAGGCACAAGTACAGGGAAGAAAGCAGAGAGAACATTGGTTATATTTGGGATACTACTAGAAGTAATTTATCATGTGTCCAATGACCCTTGTATGATGCCTGAACTCCTGTTTCTCTCTGCCCACCTGTGACACTGCCCTCTTGTCCCCTCTCCCAGCTCTGAGCTGCAGATAAGCACACTTGAGGGGAGTGGGAAATGAAGTCAGAACAGCATTCCTCTCTTGTTTCACAGTTGGTTGTTATTGCCTCCTGGGCACTTAGGAGGCAAGGGGGGGCTAATAATCATAATTCCCTGTGCCCAGAGCCCTTGGTTAAGAAAGAAGTATTTGCAACTGTTATCCTGCTATCTGGCAACACCCCTGGTAGGAAGTGGTCACTCAACAGTCCATCATCAGTCGGAATGAAGTTCCTGAGGTAACCAGCTCCTGCTTCCATCTGAGCACTCCTCAGAATGGCCTGTGCCCTCTCACTTCCACAGCGTTTTGGGGACGGCCTCTTAGGCTGTCTCTAGGAAGGCCAGTGCTCTCTCCACAGAGAGAGCTAGCTGGGCTTGAAGGGGTCAAAGCTCATGGCGTCTCGGCTAGCTCTCTCTGCCTACTGCTTGTGAATCAGATGTCATCTCAGCCACTGCTCCAGCACCAGGACTGCCCCCTGCTGCCCCTGCCATGGTGACCATGAATGCTAATCCTCTGGAACTATGAGCCTCAAATTATGTGCTTTTTTTTTTTTTTTTAATATAATTTACCTGGGTCATGGTGTTTTCTCATCACCTGAGGACACGCTACTTTACCTGAGCCTCTCCACCCGGAGCTGAAGCCGTCTGCCTTAATGACTCCCTCTGTCAGTTTCTGCAGGATGTTTAGGGTCCTCAATTAGATGGGTTAACTTCCGGCAGTCACTTGTTCTTTAACATGAGAACCCCACCCAAGGGACACTCTGCTGTGGCTGGGTCTCTCTCTATCTAGAACTCTGGCTGGCTTCCAAAGCAGGACTTTCGCGGTCATTTCTGCGGGATGTTTTTGAGTATAGGCACACATCATAAATAAACTTGTCACTCCACTTCAATGTGACCCCTTTCCTCTTCTTTCCACTTTCAGTTCTGTTCTTTCTAGTCAAATTCCCTCCAGTGAGTTGTCTCCACCCACCAGACACCACCCACCAGACATCACCCACGAGACCCCACCCGGCAGACCCCACACACTGCTTCCTTCTCTTTCTCACCTGAGTGCCTTTTTTATCCCCAACTCCTCAGCTCAGCTCAGCTCAGCTCTGATCAAGGGTCCAGGACTGTACCTAAAAACTCACAAAACAGACAAAGAACCTCTGGTCATAGGGAGAGAGAAGGAAGGGAGCATGCTAGCAGCCAAGTTAGACTTTTTTCCTACCAGGGTCCCAAGTCGGCAGATCCAAGAGGTTCTCACACCAGTACTGACTCTGGGAAAACTCGGTGAGCAGCTACAGGCTTTGAAGGAAGCAGATGGGGCTGGGGCGGTGGGCACAGGGTTTGAAGGGAAAGGGGGAAGCTTTGAGCAGACCAAGAAAGGAGCCACCAAGAGGCCAGAAAGAAAAGAAAGAATGAACCAAGAGAGTGTGTGGCCAAAGTGTTTATAAGAACCGAAGCTGGGTGGAAGAAACTGAAAGCCGGCCTCAGGTTTGGAGAGGTGTAGGGTAGGGGGCGGAGCGAGAAAGCAAGCCCCTGGATTGGAGAGGTGTAGGGTAGGGGGGCGGAGCGAGAAAGCAAGCCCCTGGATTGGAGAGGTGTAGGGTAGGGGGCGGAGCGAGAAAGCAAGCCCCTGGATTGGAGAGGTGTAGGGTAGGGGGCGGAGCAAGAAGTGCTAGGAGGCAAGGTCTCTTTGAGACCTGAAACTATTGTGTTGCTGGTCTCATTTGAAACACAATTCTCCAGCTAAGGAAACTTACTCAACTCACAAGGCCCCTCTCTGAAGCTATAAATGCAGTAAACAATTGCTAAGAAACTGAAGACTCCTGGCGTGAAGCGGACCAACCAAGGAGCTGTAAGGAGCTGCCTGTCTCTGCCTCCCCACTACTGGGATTGTAAGCTTTTTAGGTAGGACCTGGGGATCCGAACTCAGGTCTTCGTACTTATATAGCAAGCACAAAACTGTCTTCCTGTCTCTCACTTCTACCTCTGTGTCTTCTTTGCCTAATACAATGTCTGGCACGAATTGAACATTAACAGGCTTGAAGAATAAATAATTGGATGGATGGATGGATGGATGGATGGATGGATGGATGGATGGATGGAATGAATGGCTCAACACTATACCAGTAGCTAACTATCACAGTGACCCCAAAACACATGTTGTCCTTAACTTCTTAACAAAGAGTCCCGGTGAGGGATAATGAACGTTATAAGCATGCACCCTCTGTCCACACAGCTCTGCAGTCTTGATGCCTGCCCATCCAAGCAAGCAGATAACTCACGCTGAGATTTACTTAAAAGGCATTTAACTCAACTCCCACATCTGCCAGCCGAGCCTATTACTTGGAGAAATCTATTCCATGTATTACCATTTTGATTGCCCGCACTGAAGAACAGTGGTGGGTACGCGGAACCTTCTCTCTCTCTCTCCTCCTCTCACCATCTGAGTTACTGCCTGCTTTTGTGGAATAAATTGCTATAAATTGAGTTACCAGCACTCTAACGCGAGGAAATATATCCTCGATGCTCTATGGGCAGCTGACAACATTATGGAAATACACAATGTGTACGTTGAAGTTTATGTAGATGGTGATAAGTCGTGATGGCGGGTAGAAAAATAGGGGATGCTGGTGGTAGCCTCAGGCAAAGGCGCTCTGTGCATACCCTCCAGGAACTCTGACAGTCCCTCACCCCTCAGAAGGGAGTTTGGGGTATGGACCACATGACTCAAGACAAACAGGTGCTTGGGAGGTACTCCAACAAGGCCACACCTACTCCAACAAGGCCACACCTACTCCAACAAGGCCACACCTACTCCAACAAGGCCACACCTACTCCAACAAGGCCACACCTTCAAATAGCACCTCTCATTCCCTGGGCCGAGCATATGCAAACCATCACAGGGTGCATTGATTGCCGGGAGAGCAAATTTGGACAGTACAAAGCCCCTGGAGATAAAGACATAATAGCGGGACACAGCCTGCTCCCTGGCCTGTGTGCACATCCTGAGGCTTCTGGGTGCTCTGCTCCAAAGGGTGCAGGGAGCCTCCTTGGGTGTCGACCTTCTCTTCAGTTTCACAGCCCCAGGGCAGTCCTTGGTGTGGGAATATAAGAGAGATTTTAATGCAGATCCACAAATGAGGGGTAGAAGTAAGGGAAGGGGAAGGGGAAGGGGAATACACCCCCAAGTGTGGGCTTGGGCTCGAGGGGGAATCATGATTCAGTGTCTTAATAGTATGTGATTCTTGTGGCTTCTAAATTACATTCTTCCAAATTCTCTAAGAAACTTTTCTTTTTCCTGTTTCTTAGGTAAATGAGAAGATAGGATAATCTGAGGATGCTTTGGGTAGGATTAAAACATGAAATAATGGGCTGCAGAGATGGCTCAGCGGTTAAGAGCACTGACTGCTCTTCCAGAGGTCCTGAGTTCAATTCCCAGCAACCACATGGTGGCTCACAACCATCTGTAAAGAGATCCGATGCCCTCTTCTGGTGTATCTAAAGACAGCTACAGTGTACTCATATATAATAAATAAATAAATCTTAAAAAAAAAAAAAGTGAAATCATGGGCTGGAGAGATGGCTTAATGGTTAAGAGCACCGACTGCTCTTCCAGAGGTCCTGAGTTCAATTCCCAGCAACCACATGGTGGCTCACAATCATCTGTAATGGGATCCCATGCCCTCTTCTGGTGAGTCTGAAGACAGCGACAGTGTACTCATATACAAAATAAATAAATAAAAAATTTTTAAAAAATGTGAAATCATAGGTCAAGTAGATCACACAAGGGGAGTAAAACACGTTACACCATAAGTGGAGTTTAGCCTAGCTCATTAGATTCTCAAGAAATTGCAGGTTTCTATTTTTTTAAAAGGCCCTATTTGGTCATATATGTGCAGACCTTAAGCTTGATTAATTGCTATTTTAACATTCTTATTTGAAATCTCTCAATAAAAGGCTATTGTCTCTCCTTGTTACTCGTGGTGGGATTCTCGACTCTCAGCGAGTGAGAGACTTGAATCAGAGTCCAGAATGAGAGGCTCCATTCCTTTCCCATAAACCCCAGAATTTTTCCCATCTTCTTGTCCTGCCTCTCACAGATAGATGGACGGACGAGATGATCGGTTCTTACAGAACGATGCTTAGTAGTTCAAAGGAGGAATGGCTGATGAGTGACTGTGAGGTATATATATATATATATATATACATATATGTATATATATATATAAATGAGATTCTTAAGAATTGCTTATAGGCTGTGATCCAAGTAGTCCATCAATGGCTATCTACCACTGGAAGGTCCAGGAATTCAGAAGCGATTCACTCCACAAGGTGGACGTCTCAGCTGGCCGTTAGTATGCTCCAGACTCCTGAAGAGGTAGACCTTAATGCCCGTACTTGCTTTCCACATCCTTTAAATGGTCTGACAGCAGCCGAAGGTGCGGCCTCAAACGGTCTGGCTTAAAGGTGTGTCTTACTACCTCGGAGATTCTGATAAGAGATGGGTCTTCAAATTTCAGATGATTTAATTAAGCAAGAATACCTCACAAGGGTGCCCACCCACTTTGAGATTTTAGTTAGTTTCAGATGTAGCCAAGTTAACAACCAAGAAGAGACATCATACCATACAATTCTTAGTTAGCGCTCTCTGCCTTACGGTTATGTCACAGGATTTAGAGGTGATTTTATGGGGGACTCCTGCCCAATTTTAGCCAGCATAGTTCCCAAATAAAAGACACAGAAACCTAGTATTTTATTTACAAGCTGTTGGCACTGTGCAGGGCAGGTCCTGGGCTATTCTCATGTTATTTGCTGTTTGAGTCTTGTGGGGTTAGTTCTGCTCCGTGTGCGTCCTTGGGGCAAGCGTCTCTTGACCAAGTCCTCATGGTCCATTCTGTCTCCTTCTTCTTCCTCTCTCCTTCCCTTGAGGTCCCTACCTGAGACGCCCTACTTGATCTCAAGCCCCACCTTCCTCTCTCTCCTGCCCAGTCACAGGCGCTAACCTTTTATTACCCAATCGCAGACTACTGGGGAGCATTCTTCACAGCATACTGGTCAATGCCCATGTCCAGACTGCAACCCGAACTTGGGGTACAGAGCTCAGCCTCTGACTACACAGCACACAAAACCAACCCCCAAAACAAGATACGAGCCCCGTTTTAGCATCATGCCTGCATGCCTGCCTGCTGCCACGCTCCCCAACTCTCTGAACTTTAAGCACACCCCCAAATAAACTTTTTCTTGTATGAGCTGTGGTGGTCACGGTGTCTCTTCTCAGCGATAGACAGGTAACTCAGACAGATTCCACTTCTATGGAATTCTAGAAAGGAGGTAAAACGCGGTGCACAAAGATGAATTAATGAGGCTGGGGGCCGGAGGCCATGAGAAAAAGGGAACAAAGGAACACTAGGGTTGATGGCAGTGTTCTGCAGTGATTCGGAGCTGATGGCTGTTAAGGCCTAACCCACCCCCCAGCATAGCTGTAGCCATTTTGTTCCATGCCCGCCAGCTATTTCATATTGTTACTGACACAGAAAAACAACTTTCAGAGCGGGGTCGTGCTGACCCTGTTATGTTCTGTAGGTTCTGAGGTCTGGTTATTCTTAAGGAATTTTACAACGGTAACCTCCACTTAGGACCAATTACACAGAAAGGTCAGTTAGGACTATTCTGTCCAGCTGGCCAGAATAGCCTGAGTCAGAGCCGACCACCAGGCAGCACTTCCTGAACCTGTTTATGAGCTCACAGTGGCTTTCTCCTTTATGAGCCATCCCTGAGAAATGTTTGCCATTAGAACCTCAGCCTCGAATTCTCAGCTACTGCCCTGATCAATCAGTCTTAGGGTGTGTGTTCAATAAACCATCCCTGTGTAACTGAGATCAGTGTTGGTGTGGTTTGTGGGGTGACTCCGGGACCCCAACAGTGGCAATTCTACTACTACGGCCCGTTTAAGTTGTCAATCACATTGTACGTCTATTGGCGGCTTTATGCATTCATTAGCTTTGTTACCACAGTTGTTAGTCAGAGTCTGAGCCCTGGCAGCCCACCTAGGCTCAGCCACATGTCCTTGGGAGGCCAACTTCCCAGACGAATAGAGAAGCAAAGGAAAGAGCTCCACGGAAAGATTTTCCGATGTGGCCACTGGGTAGAGGAACAAAGAAATCCTGTGTCCCCTCCCGAGTCCATTTTCAGAGTCCTGACATGAGGTTTAGGTTTAAAATGAAGGCGGGTGTGTGTCTGTGTGTGTGTGTGTGTGTGTGTGTGTGTGTGTGTGTGTGTGTGTGTGTGCTGGCTCTGCAGTTAAGAGCACTGCTAGGCCTGAGTTCAATTCCCAACACACACCTGGTACTCATGACCAGAAAGGGATCAGATGTCCTCTGCTGGCATGCAGATAGATAGATAGATAGATAGATAGATAGATAGATAGATAGATAGATAGATAGATATTTAGAGGTAATTAATTATTAAACCAGGCAGTGGTGGCAACATGTTTTGAATTCCACCACTCAGGAGGCAAAGGCAAGTGGATCTCTGTTCTCAGCCAGAGCAAGTTCCAGGAGCCAGAACTACTCAGAAAAAATACTGTGTCAAATAAACCGAAAAGAGAAAAGGAGGAGGAGGAGGAGGGAGGAGGGAGGGAGAGGAGGAGGGGGGAGAAGAGAAGGGAGAGAGAGGGGGAGGAGGGAGAAGGGGAGGAGGATGAGGAAGGTGGAGGAGGGGAGGGGGAGGGAGAGGAGAGGGGGAGGAAGGAAGAGGCAGGAAATGTGGATAACTGCTAGATTCGGTCCCACCCATCGTCTTCCCATCAAGGTGTGATCTGCTAAGTCATCAGAAGTTTGCAACATACTTTTCCCACCAGACTTCAACCTTTTCCTTCTTTCAGCTGCTGGAGAAATTCCAGTTCTTTCATGGCCATTGTCTGAGGGGGTCTGATAGCCAAAGGGGAACCACAAAATTGTGTCCAGAGTATTTTCATATCTGTCATGACAATTCCAGCTTTCTGTTACTATGATAAGTGATCCAGGTTAATCTACTCACAGGGAGCCTCTTATTGTGGTTCAAAATCTTGGACGTTTCGGTCCATGGCTACTCATTCTGTCTTGGAACCTATGGTGAGACAGAAAGCGTCCCTGTATTTTAAAGAAAATTAGGGGAGCTGGAGATAAGGCCAGCCCGTCTACAAAGCAAGTCCAGACAGCCAGGGTTCTGTTACACAGAGAAGCTCTGTCTCAAAAGACTACAACAACAAAAACTAACTAACTAAATAAATAAATAAATAAATAAATTGGATTTATTTCCAGTTTCGCCAAATGGGGTGGGGGTGTGATGTGGGTGGGGTATCTACCAGAGAAGACTATTCAGACGTGGGTTTAAGCCAATATAAAGTCTTTATTAGCTGCCCAGCAACTATACCCAGGCATTCAGGACCCAGTGTAGCACTGAGCTTTCTCAGGGCGACCTTTCAGATACAAAATCCACATTCCTGGTTGACACACTCCATTTGGCAAGAACGGTTAGCCAGAAGTAGAACTAGAGAAGCCAAAAAGCAAGGCTAGTTTATTTAGAGACTTTCCCAGAACTATGGACTTTGATGGATCAGGCCTTTGTTTTAGTTTTGGCAGGTGGTCCTGCCTGTGTGCTGAGTTTTACAGCCCGAATGGCTCTTCCGTCATGGAGTCGGTTGTGCTAAGGTCTGGGCTCTACTAACGTCTGGGGACCTGTTACAGTTATAAGAGCAGAATTAGGGGATTGTTGGTATGTTTGCCTGTTTGTTTATTTAGTATATGTGTACATGCTTGTGGTGGCAAGAGGACAACCTATGGTGTTAGCCTTGGGAACACTACCATCTACCTCCTTGAAGATTGGCCAGGAGCTCACAAGTTAAGTTTGAAGCTCACCTCTCTACATATCTCAAAAACAAAGACAAAGACAAAGCAAACAAAATGGATGTTGGAAGAGAAAAGAATCTGGTTTTGTGGCAGGCCAGGAATCCACAAGGAAGAACTTCCAGAAAGGGACTTGACCTGTCACTGACCTTTCTGCAAGCCAATCAATTGAACTTCAATTACCGTGTGGAGTCGGAATGCTGCACGGGACCCAATTACAATGTATCACCTTAAGCTATCTGAATCCACCCAAACAGCCCTTCCTTGCCCTCTGTGTCTAACCCAACATCCTGTTACCAACAGATAAGCCTTTGAAATGTATTAACTTAAAACTCAGTTTCCACCAACCCAAAAGGTGAGTGTCATCCAATGGCATCTGAACGTGACCGGTTTCTCTGCCTCGCTCCACTGCACCTCAGGCTTCTGCCAATGAATCTGAAGGGCATCTTCATTTACAGCTTTCTTTATTCCATTAGCCGTAAAAACAGTGAGACTGCTTCTGCATTAGAACATGGAATTTGGGGTAACCTGAATCTGTGTTTCCAGGACACGATCACTTATTTATTCCCTTTGAGGTGAGATTTTTGTTTTCGAAAGCCGTCTGAATCTGGGTCCACAGCCCTGTTGCTCTGATGGGTGGGGAATTGAACCTTTTGGAGCCTTTCTTTGTGGGTCGAATTCAAGACCCAGATCCCTGCATTCCTGTTGATTGCATTCATTGTATGTATTTAGAGACAAAGTCTCCCTATGCAGCTCTGGCTCGCCTGGAACTCACAAGAGGTCTGACCATCTTGGCCTCCCAAGTGCTGGGATTAAAGGCGTGAGCCACCAATTCTGGCCCGTAACATGTTACCCAAATTGCCAAGGCTGCACCTCAATAAAACTGTCCTTTCCCACCAGTCTCTGCTTCCTGGTTTCTTCTGGGAGCAGTATTGGGCTGTTGGACCTCCAGATTCAATAGGAAGAGAGCCTTAGAAATGAAGTCCCACGAATTTTAACTTAAAAAATGAGCTTCAAAAAGGAGATGAAAGACCCCCAGATTTTGGGGAGACTCTCGCTCCAGTCACGGGTTGGGGTACCCCCAGGAAACACGAGACGCCGGTCTTGATGTAATCAGCAAGAGGCAGTTTTATTTACGAGATCTCGGGCTGACACGTATCTCACACAGGAGATTGAGTCCAGCCCCGAGCCTCTCTAGGCAGGAGCTTATATAGGGGAAACCAGGGGTTTCGTGTGGATACACATAATTGGCTAATACAAAGGGTGCACAGTTACTATTGGCACGGAGTTACATCAACAAAGCATACGTGTAATCTAGCATCTCAGCAATGTGGGCAGGGCAACTCATCTCACTGCAGCAGGGGGATGACCCATCCTCAGGGAGTGAAGGAAGGGGAGGGGGTGGCTCCAGATGGCCAGTGTCCTTGGGAGCTGATAGTCGGGCCAGTGAGCCCTATCTCAAATTCTCTCAGGCATGTCTGGACTTTGTTTGAGACTAACTTTTTGAAATTTAACTCTTCAGAGACAAAATAACTTCAATGCCCTGATGGGTCATTCACCTCCTCCCGTCATACTTTTGGTATTCATCTGCAGATGGCTGAGCTTCATGGGAAAACATTGCAGGTGGCTAAGCTTCACGGGAAAAACGAAAGGTTCAAGCCGGGGGAAGTTCAAGCTGTCTAGGAGGAAGCTGGAGTAAGACACAGGCAGACCACAGGAAATCTCACCGACTGCTCAGACCACAGGAGGCTCAAAGGTCTCCTGGGCAATATTTTGCATACGGATTTGAAAGACTAACGTTTGTTCCTGAAGATCTCTTTGTGGAAAACATAATGCAAAATGATAAATGTAAAGTTGAATGCAAAGATAGAAGTGGTCCGTGCAGGAAACTGACGCGGTTTTTCAGTTTTATAGCAAGTAATTCAGGAGAAAGAAGCACGCTGAACTAGGCCAGCTGCGCCCTCTAGTGGCTCCTTGGAGGAAGGACTCAGGGAGCTAGAATCCCAGGAACACAAACTCTGAATCCAAACAGCCTAGTGAGAGCTTTCTAGAAATGGTCTCATTAGCCATGATCCTGCTTGGGCGACTCCAGCAGTGTGGTGTTACCGGCGTATAATCAGCATCCAGATAGCTCCTTACAGCTGGACATTTACTTACTGTACCCTTCTGAACTTCCACACTCTGTCTGTAAATAAACGGTATCTTTCTTTTTTAAGATTTATTCATTTATTATATATAAGTACACTGTAGCTGTCTTCAGACACACCAGAAGAGGGCATCGGATCTCTTTACAGATGGTTGAGAGCCACCATGTGGTTGCTGGGAATTGAACTCAGGACCTCTGGAAGAGCAGTGGGTGCTCTTAACCGCTGAGCCATCTCTCCAGCCCAAATAAACGGTATCTTGATAAGACTAAATGCGTACCTATTCCAGAGGATGCTGAAAGGGTGAACATGGTGTTTTCATGGGTATATTACAGTGGAAACTTACGCGTGCTGACATCCTTTTCTGCTTTTGAATCAACTCTTTTGAAGGAAGAGAGGCTTTACTGAGAACTAACGTTCCCCCAAGGAGAAAAAAAAAGCTGCTTCTGGCCTGCTAGCACACAGCTTTAATCCCAGCACTCCCAAGGCAAGCGGATCTCTGTGAGCTCAAGGGCAGTTCAGTCTGCACAAGAAGACCCAGTGTCAAAACTAAACAACCAAGAAAAGACACGTGGATGCTACAAGACTGGCTGATTAGAACTCCCTAGCAGGGGAGGGGGATGTAGCAAGTTAGCCAAAGGGCCTTGGGCTGCTTATAGTTCCTATAACATCATCAACTTTGCCCATCTCTGCATCTAACCTGACCTCCTTCTGACCGTCAGGTAAAATCTTTTAGAATGCATTACGATCCTTAAGAGACCACTAGCTTCAACCAACCTGAGGGCAAACCCTGTCATCAGATGGTGTAATGATCTGCTCAGGATAGTTGTTGACAATCAGCCTGACTAAGCTAATTAAAAGCTTTAAGTCTGTTTTTATGGATAGCTAGACCAAGAGCACGCTCCAAAAAGTCTCTTGGCGCCCAAGCTCAGAGATACAGAGTTTTAAAAGGCAAAAACCATGACGATACATTACAGTTAGATGAGGGTCTGTTCCTGGCACATCATAGTTGATTTAGACATAACTTGCCAATTATTTTTGTTAATATATCTGGACATAGTCAAGACCATGGAAGTCTCAAGTGTGTTGCCAAGGGGAGACATGACCAATAGGGGGAGGGGGTAGAGGGCGGAGAACTGTCTAAGCAAACACAAAATGAAGTCACAAAACAGCTTTCGTAGTCATTTCAATAGCATCTAAGACCTACTGCACAACCTCATGTGACCTATTTCTCTGATGTTTTTAGCAATATATTTGGTAAATGCTTCCATTCATGACTTCCTTTTGTTCTGTAATTTTAAAAAAAAATCGCTTTCACATTGGAACATGTTATTCAGTCAGCCTGAATCTGTGTTCCTAAGCTATGGTCCCTGCTATCTGGCTCAGAATAATCTCTTCACTTTGAGGTGAGAGCCCTGTTTCCATAGATACTATGTTTCCATAAAGGACCACTGAAGCCCCAGTTACACTGTGCAGAAGGCAGAGGGCTATCCCCTGCAAAGCTCCACAAACCCTCACAGAATAAAGAAGTTTGTTTGTCCATGGACCTTTAGTATCATGGGCTCTAGCAAATGACCTGGCAATTTTGACTGGTCTGTAAAAGCAATAAGCCTTTTTCAGCTCTTGGGTGAGCTTTATCTCAGGAGTCACTTGTGCTGCCAGACACTTGTGCTCACACAAAGCTCACACTGAGTCAGCGTCAATCTAGTCTTGACTCACATATTCAAAGAATGAACTTCACACATCATGGGGGGTGGGAGGGTCAGGCTTGGTTTTTTTTAGTTTGTTTTGGGGTATTTTTGCTTGGTTTGATTTGATTTTTGAGACAAGGTGTCTCTGTATAGGCCTAGCTGTCTTAGAGCTTGCTTTACAGATCAGGTTGGCCCAAATTCACTTGTACTGGGATTAAAGGCATGTGCCAGTATGTAGTGGCTACAGGTGGTAAATTTTCAAAAGAAACATATCGTAGATTCCCAGGGGGAGAGCTTCAGAGAAAGAAGGCAGACTTCCTGCACAGGAAAAATGGGAAGGCAGTCTTCCTGCACAAAAAAAAAAAAAAAAAAAAAAAAATAGCTGCAGAAGTGTGAAGCCATTGAAGGTCACTCCTGTGGAGTTAATAAGGCATGAGGAGGAACAATTCTGGAGTGTCCGTTTCTTTGAAAAAAACACAGAAATAGTATGAGGATGTGTTTTGTTTTAATCCCAGTGTGGGATATGGGGATTATCCACAGCAGGTGACTGTGATTTGCCTCATGCTCTAGCAGAGGTGCGATTTTACCTCCTGCCAATGGTTTCTACGAGTTGTGTGACATTTGGAATTCTGAGGACTTTTTAGAGGTTATGTAAATACTAGAGCTGTGATACGTGGGTCGTTTGGCTGCTGTTTTTTGGTAGTGGTCACAGTTTGTTAAGTAGTTGTGACCAAAGAAACAAGAAAAAGGAATTAGTAGGGAAAAAAAAGTCACCAAAATTTGGCTGCAGGGGAGATGCACTGGTCAGCCCGGTTTTTAATTCCTAAGGTGTCCAGATGCCCCTCTATTTCCATCAGATCCTCATAAATAAATAAACCCTTAGAGACGGACTGTGACCAAGCCGGAATGCTCCTGTGGGGAGAAAAAGATAAGGATACAATGGCTCCCCCATCTGTCATCCCTGACCTCTGGCCAGGGCAGAACAAACACTATGGCATCTCTGGCCTCTTACAGACACAAAGCTGCCACCGAGGACATTTCTGGCTTTTAGTAGAGGAAAACACGATTCTGTTGCAGGATTTTCTACCCTTACCTGCCCAGCCAACTTCTGTCTCCTGTCCTCATCACAGGCTTTAGGAAGAGTCATTGCATGAATGAATGGCCCAGAGCTTGAATGAATGGCCCAGAGCTTGAATGAATGACCCCCTGCTTCTTAGTGTTTCCTCAACTTGATTCAAGCTTGTGTCATCTGGGAAGAGAGAACCTCAACTGAGAAAATGCCTACATCAGATTGGCCTACAGGCAAGTCCACATAGCATTTTCTTGCTTAAAGTTGAGGTGGCAGGACCCAGTTCACACAGGCAGTACCACCCTATGCAGACGGTCCTGGGTTATATAAGAAAGAATGCTGAGCAAGCCAGAGGGAACATGTCAGTAAGTATTGTTCCCCTATGGCCTGCCTCTGTTTCAGCTCCCGCCTTCAGGTTCCTTCCCCTTGTGAGTTCCTGCTTTGACTTTCCTTAAAGATGGACTGTGACCAGGACATATACATCAAATAAGCTTTCCTGAAATGCTCAGTGTTTTATCACAGCGATTGAAAGCAAACTAGAACAGGTGCCCTCAACACAAATGTGAGGCAGACAGGACCAAACGAACGTCCTTTTTTTTTTTTTAAAGATTTATTTATTATATATAAGTACACTGTAGCTGTCTTCAGACACACCAGAAGAGGGCATCAGATCCCATTATGGATAGTTGTGAGCCACCATGTGGTTGCTGGGAATTGAACTCAGGACCTCTGGAAGAGCAGTTGGTGCTCTTAACCGCTGAGCCATCTCTCCAGCCCCTATCTTAGGGTTTTACTGCTGTGATCAGACACCATGACCAAGGCAACTCTTACAAAGGACAACATTTAATTGGGGCTGGCTTACCAGTTCAGAGGTTCAGTCTATTGTCAAGGTAGGAGCATGGCAGTTGTCCAGGCAGGCATGATGCAGGAGGAGCTGAGAGTTCCACTTCGTGTTCCAAATGCAAACAGAAGACTGACTTCCAAGCTGCAAAGACCAAGGTCTTAAAGCTG
Organism: Rattus rattus; assembly: GCF_011064425.1. NCBI lineage: Eukaryota > Metazoa > Chordata > Mammalia > Rodentia > Muridae > Rattus > Rattus rattus. Next base: position 4,367,419 of record NC_046170.1, read on the forward strand.
CACTTCCTCCAACAAGACCATACCTCCTAGTAGTGCCACTCCTTGGACCAAGCATATTCAAACCATCACAGCATCACAACCTGTAAATTTAGTTCCAGGAGATCTGTGCTCTCTTCTGGCCTTAAAGGGTACCTACATATTCTCTCTCTCTCTCTCTCTCTCAAACACACACACACACCCCACCACCACCACCACCAACAACAACAACAATAGTAATAATAATTTTAAATTAATCTTATATAACCACATTTTGATTGCCAAAAAAAAAAAAAAAAAAAGCCATAAATTCAGTGCTTTTCTCTGCTCTTCAAACCTTATTTACATTTCACCAAGGTCCCAGTAACATCAATTGTGCCCAAGAGTACCCAAGCTCAAGCATGGCCTTCCATGGTTGGATCTTTCCGGTCCCTTCAGTTGTATATGAATCTATGTGCACATTTCAAGACACTGACACTTCTTAAGCATGCAGGCCAGGTACATTGTAGAGTGTACTTAGTTTGAAAGGATTTGAATTATCCGCTTCTGGTAGGACGTCACAGTAGTAGCTCTTCTCATGGCATTATACCAAGAAGAATGTGCTATCACTCTATCCTGTTACTGATGGTGTTAATATTGATTCTTTGAGGGAGACTGAAGGGATAGCCCCGTGGCTAAGAACACTTGCTGTTCCTGCAGAGAAGACTTGAATTCAGTTCCCAGCACTAACCTGGAAGCTCTAACCACCTATAACTCCAGTTCCGGAAGATACAAAGCCCTCTTCTGGCCTCTATGGGTATCTGCATGCATATGATGTGTAGAAGCTCGCACAGCCACACATAAATAAAATAAGCAAATCTTTTCATTGATCTTCAAGCCAGGTGTTGTGGCTCATGCCTTTACCAGATACCAGCATTCTGGGAGTTCTAGACAGGTCAGGACTACATAGTCAAAACCTGTCTCAAAAAAATAAAAAAATAATAAAATAAATAAACAAAAAAGATCTTCCGGTTGATTCAATGTTACACTTCTTTTCTTTTTCAGTTAACATGTATCTTGTTGAAAACCAAGATGAGATTATGTAGCTATCTGTTACTCTTCCAGTGTACATTCAGGGGCATTAGTGTCTTTGACCATTCCCACCTGAATAGATTAGATTAGATCTAATCAGATCTAATCAGATGAATCATTAGATTAGAATGATTGACAAAGGGTGCTTGTCTTGTTTAATCCCATCATTTTTCTCCATTTATTAGTTGGATTTATTCAGTGAGGAAGCAGTGATACAAGAATATTGGAGTGTCTTTGAGTTTCAAGGAAGCCTTCCTCTCCTCTGAGGAAGGCTTTCGCTCAGGAGTTAGGGTAGGAGGGTTCTGGTCTCCTGAATTTGAAGAATAAAATTCTTGGGCCACAGAGGGTATCTTAGTCCTTGTCCTATTGCTGTAAAGAGACACCTTGACCACAGTAACTCTTCTAAAGGAAAACACTTAATTGGGTGGCTTGCTTACCGTTTCAGAAGCTTGGTCCAATATCAACATGGCAGAGAGAGCACAGTGCCAGGCATAACAAGCAAAGAACTAGAGAAGTAGCTGAGAGCCACATCCTGATCTGCAGTCAAAACGCACCCCCAGTGACACACTTCCTCCAAGACCACACCCCCTAATCCTTTTAATCCTTTCAAACAGTTTCAACCCCTGGTAAGTAAGCATTCAAATATGGGGCTAAGCCTATGGGGCTATTCTTATTCACAGGTGGGCACTTAAGAGGGTAGAAGGGAAAACTCCCATGTAGCAGGAGTGGGTCCCAGGAAATGGGGCACCATCAAGCTCTAGCACAGGGTCTTTCATACGGAGAGGTGAGCTGGTCAGTCTAGTTGGCGAAGCACAAGGTGTGCGAATGCCTCCTCTCAGTGTCGTTCACATACTCAGTTCAGACTCCAGGCAGAGGAGATCGTTAGGAGAAGGTTTAGCAAGGAAGCAAGCACATTCCTCCCGAAACAGCTTTGAGCTCCCAGCCCTATCCTGCCCGTCTGTCTCCTCAGCATCCCTTCTCACCTGTCCCCTTCTCACCCTCATTGGCTTGCTTAGTTAGTAGGCTCAGTCACACCCACTTAGTCATCCTCCTCAAGCGGGATTTCCATTCCTGTGGCCGCAGATGCCCTAGAACAATCTTAATTTGACAATATTAAGTGCAAAAAACGTATGTGTGTATGTGTGCTACATCCTCAGTCCACTAAATCCTTTCATTTTTAAGATTTATTTTTATTATTTTTAATTACGTGTATCTCTATCTGAGGAAGCAGGAGGCACTGGATTCTCATGGAACTGAAGGTACAGGAGATTATGAGACACCCATCATGAACACAGGGAAATTAACTCGGGTCCCCTGGAAGAGCAGTATATGGTTTTAACCACTGAGCCATCATTCCAGCCCAGACTAACTACCTTTTGATGTCACAGAATTTGCTACCACAGGCCAAAAGAAAAGTCATACTGCCTACTTGCTATTTATTTCTTTGTAGGTACTTTTTACATAGGAGAAGTGCCCCGCCGGGAGAAAAGGAAAGGGGAATCTGATGCTTCCCTCTGAGGCTTTAAGTCCCCAAAACGTGTGTTGTAGGCCAGAGTAATTTCAGCTATGGCCTGGTTTATGGAAAAGGTGGGTATTTTGCTCTGAGATGGAATAGTGGGAATTAAAGGATATTAAATTGGTCTCGGGACCAGTGATCTAGACTCAGCCCTGAGATTTGTGTCTTTAAGGAGCAATTACATCCCAGCTATCCAGCACTGAATTCATCCCTTGAGGACAAAACATGGCTATTCATCCTCTTCAAGGAACTCATTGCTACCCACGTGGGGATGAGATCCTTTTCCGCATGGCTCCTGGACCTAAGCATAGAAGGGAAAGGTGGGGAGGCAGAGATAGGCACAGGGAGCCGTGCCACTGCAGATATCCTGAAGGTCATGAGGTCGCTGGAGAGGGTGCTAGGAAGAAAAGAGGTGTGAATAGAAGCTAAATGGTATAATGGCACCTGGAACAATCTGGAAATGCCAACAGGAAGCTGAGCCCTCTGAGCATTGCTGTTTGAGCAATGTATATACAGGCCTCGGAGAGCTTTGGGGTCTGTTTACTGAATGACTGACTGGTCACAAGCCAGAATTGGCAACCTTCAGTCAGAAGGGCAAGAAAACTAAAGCTGCTCCCAAAATTCAGGTGTCCAGAGCCTACGGTTAACATCCAAGCAGACCTCAATAAGGACAGCAGTCAACATGCCACGTTAAATGTTTCCCCACACGCTTGTTTAGCCTTTTCTTGTGGCTACTTTCATTTTAACACTGTCTTACGATTACTGTTCGTGCAACTAGCTTGTGACGATGCCCCCTGGCCACGGTTTTAGATTTGGTACATTACTATCACTTTTTGATTTTGTTTTTTTAATTCTTTTCTTTGTAAATTGATGGTAACGATGATGCCGGGGGCCCCTCACGCGTGCCTGGATGTGTATGTGGTGCTGGGGGCCGCTCATGTGTGCCAGGATGTGTATATGTGTTGTTGTAAAAATATGAAAATAATAATGAGTATTGTTGTCTTTTACCCCGCTAGGTCCGCACCTCGGTGTCCAGATATCTGCTAGATATCTTGCCAGAAACACATCCCAGCCGCACACTTTCCTACACTCAAACCCTCACATAAAAGAACACACAACACAATAATCTTAGATCCAATTGGTAAGATATAATTGTCCACTTAAACATACACTGCCCGGTACCATCCATCCCTTGAGAACATTAATAACAACCTGTAAATACACAGAGCAGAATCTTAACATCACCTGCCATCTTGTCCTGCCACGGCTTCTCAGCCCCTCTCCTCAGCCCTGTCTCCTCCTCTCTCCCCTAGTCTCCTCCTCTTCCTTCAAACCTCTCTCCCGCCCATCCTTCCTTCTCCTCCAATGACAGGCCTCCTTCTATCCTGTACCTGCCTCACCTGTGACATCATCCTACATTTCACCCTTTTTGTCTAATTAAAAAAAACTTTTCTCTCAAATATAAGCTGAGCACAACTACTATCATTTTCTAATTAAGAGCATAAAATATATCTAACACCCAGTCCAACACTATATCAGTTAAACAGAACATTTAATTATCCATTCCAGCTTAAGAAAGGCTTAAAATCTGTATTATATCTTGGCTAGCTTATATACTACCTGATAACTATCCAATAAAATATGTATATTTAGAGTTAAACAGCCTGATAGGCTATGAGACTAATCAGTCTTCAACCCCATCAGAAATCTGGGAATGACCAAATATCTATACACATAGGAAGCCTAACAGGGCTTCCAGAACTGAGAGGTTGTAGAGACAAATCTCCGCTAGCACAGTCCCCTGTTAGCAACATGTGAGCTCAAATCTTCAGCCTTTTGGCCCAAAATCAACTGACAGACTCTAGAAATGCAGATTTTGAAGGGCTGATCACCCTGTCTTGGCAGGGTTTATCAGTCAACTATTCTGCATAATTTGTCCTTTTCTGGACAGTATTAGTCTGCAGATGAAACAGGCAGTTTTGTGTAGTGGCTGCCTAGCCACAAAGTATTGCCTCACCTAGAGGTAGAGATGTTCACATTCTTCATAAAATCCACCAAAGGGTAACTGTTAGGAGCAGATACGTCTCAACAAAAGATAAATAACTTTAAATCTCAAATTTTGTGGATTTCTGACGTTTTTGAAAACCATCTACCTATATAAGACAATCTGTACTGTTGTCTTTATATCTTAATAATATCTTGAAAGTTCTCTCAAAAAGTCAGTAGTATATTTGCTATTTGGCCCTTAACTCACATGTGTAATCAACTCAGAAGTTTATAATGACATCAATAGAAGGATTGGCTCTAAACCTTGTACTTTTAATCTCTTTTAACAAATAAATTCTATATCAAAACAAAGATATGATTTTAGCTTAGTTAACAAATAAGATTACGACTGTATAACTCAATCTACCTAATTCCTCTCTGTTAAATTACAACCAATTTTAAGTACCTCATAAAAACAACTTTAGAATAACCACTTTCAGCCCCCCAAAGTCCAGGGAATTGGGGCGACGACTCCTCCATAACTTCTTCAAGCTGTATATGGGCGTTGAGATATCCTTAGGGGTAGGGGGTAGGAAGAATGAAGCAAATGCTGTAGCAGGATGTGTCCTGACTGGACCCAGCTGAAACTCCTTGAGACCAGGATTCCAAGTAGGCACATTCTGTAAAATACGACTCTCAAGACAAAAGTTTAGAATCGAGATATCTTTCTGTTTGATTCTCCTGAATAAATTTTCCAGGCGGTCTACCTCTATCAAATCTGATCAGTATGACTCTGTGAGGTTTCCAGAGCCTAATCACACTTTTTAAAAGCACAAAGACAAAATCTTTCTCCCAAAATACTGTGTTCCTTAGTCTGAAACCAGAAAAGCTTGTATCTTGCACTCTCTCCCAGAGTAATGATATAACCATAAAATTCAAAGTCACACCCATCATGAAGACTAAACAATTTTTTAAAAAGGAAGTAAGCTAAACAATGAGCCTGATAGGCTTTGGTACTCTATGATATCAGGAAATTAACCCGAAATTCCCGTGGAGCCCATGTTAAGAGAATTCGAGCTTCCTGTTATAGTAAATATCAAAAGTAACCACAAACCCTCGCTAGCCGGCATCAACGAGCCATATGGCCTTTAGCAGGGTAATTCATAAGACAAACCAAATACTTTCTATCAATTCCAATATCAATAAGCAACATATCAAACCAGGACTTTAGCCCAAAATATCTCAATCTGTTAAGCTCTCTACCTGGAGCCACAGATTTTTCTTTATCCTTAATAACTTCTATAATATATGTCTGCATTCACTCTCTCTGGTGAATTACAGACATTAATCACAACTCTCTACTTGGAGTTAGTGACTAATTGTTTCCTATCTAAGTTCCGAACGATAGATGAAAATCACCACATGATTCGGGTAATCTCTTTACTCTCCTTAAAACAAACTTAAACACCTTCTATCAATTCTAAAACCAATATGCAACTTAAAACTCAGGAATTTAACCCAAAATATATCCATCTGTTAAGCTCTCTACCCGGAGCCACAGATTTTTCTTTAACCTTAATAACTTCTATAATATATGTCTGCATTCACTCTGCCTGTGTTACAGACATTTATCACAACTCTCTACTTGGAGGTAGTGACTAATTTTTCCCTATCTAAGTTCTGAACCGTGGATGAAAATCCCCACCTGATTCAGGTAATCTCTTTACTCTCGTCTTTCCAAAAACAAACTCAATCACCTTCTAATAATACCTGTAATTAAGAAGTAGCTTGTCTAACTAGGATTTCAACCCAAAATTCCCGTGGAGCCCACGTTAAAAAGAATATGAGTATCCTGAAAGACTTTCTAAACAACTTTCTTTAAAAAGCAGCTTTTAATCTCTAACTCTCTGATCTGCCATTACTTATCACACAGCAGGGGACCTACAGCCTGCCAGCCAGGGTGGCTTCCCTTTCTTTGTTTGAATTCCGCTTAAGATATCACATGACTTAACATGCCGGGCCTCTTAGAGAATAAAACTTTCTCAACTCTCAGGATTACTAGTGGATTCTTGCCCATCACTTTGGCTCGCCATCTGTTGTTGTAAAAATATAAAAATAATAATGGGTATTGTTGTCTTTTACCCCGCTAGGTCCGCACCTCGGTGTCCAGATATCTGCTAGATATCTTGGCGGAAACACATCCCAGCCACACGCTTTCCTACACTCAAACCCTCACATAAAAGAACACACAACACAATAATCTTAGATCCAATAGGTAAGATATAATTGTCCACTTAAACATACAATGACCGGTACACATCCATCCCTTGAGAACATTAATAACAACCTGTAAATACACAGAGCAGAATCTTAACATCACCTGCCATCTTGTCCTGCCACGGCTTCTCAGCCCCTCTCCTCCGCCCTGTCTCTTCTCTCCCCTTGTCTCCTCCTCTTCCTTCAAACTTCTCTCCCGCCCATCCTTCCTTCTCCTCCAATGACAGGCCTCCTTCTATCCTGTACCTGCCTCACCTGTGACATCATCCTACATATGTGGTGCCGGGGGCCGCTCACGTGTGCCTGTAGGTGTATGTGGAAGTCAGAGGATAACTTTCAGAAGTCCGTTCTCTCCTTACTGCCAGGTTCCTGGATAGAACTCGGGCCATCAGGGTTGCCTTTGCCCACTGAGACATCCTGCTCACCTTTCTCCAATGCCATCATTTTAGAACTAAGAGTTTCTCTCTGTACGTTGCCCAGGCTGACCTCAAAGTACTGGGCTCAAGAAATCCTCCTGCCTCAGCATCCCAAATAGCTACAGGTATGTACCACTATACCTAACTCTCTAAATGTCTTTTTTATATTCCATTTATTTCTATTTTATGTCTATGTATGCTTTGCCCGCTTATGGATTTTTGTACCACCCAAGTGCAGTGTCTTCAGAGGCCAGAAGAGGGCACTGGATCCTCACCCCTGGAACCAAAATTACAGCTACTGTGCGCTAGGGGGTGGTGCTAGGAACTAAATTCAGCCTGCGTTCTTAACCATTGTAGCTCTCTAATTTTAACAACGTCAAAAACAATAATGAAATAAAAAGTCATTCTCTCTCCTTTCTCAGCTTCTCAGATTGCTTTTATCCTCAACGTTATCCCATAGTCACTGACGCCTCATTTGGGGGCTTTTCTCTGTATATTTCATTTAGCTGGCGTCTTTGCTGGGTCTTAAAGAGATCTCCCCTTTGTCATCTTTTTTTTTAAAAAAATATTATATATATAATTATATATAATATTATTATATTAATTTTTTAAATACTATATATAATTATATATTATATAATAATATATATATTATATATATATACTGTTGCTATCTTCAGACACACCAGAAGAGGGCATCAGATCCCATTACAGATGGTTGTGAGCCACCTTGTGGTTGCTGGGAATTGAACTCAGGACCTCTGGAAGAGCAGTCAGTGCTCTTAACCACTGAGCCACCTCTCCAGTCCCTCTTTGGCATCTTATTGGCTGTTCATTCTATCCAGGTGTCCCAGGCATTATAGCTTTCCTATCTTGAAGTTGGATTTGTGCCTCTTCTATGACACTTTGATGCCTTTACTCACGAACAACTGAAACATCTCAAACTGTCATCTATTCAAGTGCGAGGTTTGGTAGGGTTTTTGATTTATGCCAACCCCAACCGACAACTAAAATCAATAGAATGAATGTATTCTTTATGTTGCACGAAGTCAAAGGAGAACTCAGTGGGGTCAGCTCTTTTCTTCCACCCTATGTCACCAAATTCCAGAGAGCCATGCCAGGATGCCCCACAGCAGTGGTGAAACCTCGCCCACCAAAATTCTGTGATGAGTGGGCACCAGCATCTCACCACGAGAAGCAGCCCTGGTCATATTTTAAAGAACGGGCCTTTCCAGCCTTACCTCCATCCCGCTCTTACCTAACCTACACACTCCCACCCATAGTTCACAGCTGTCTATAATCCAGCTCCAGGAAATCTGCAGTATATTCCTTTGGCTTCCATGAGTATGCGTGTGTGAACACACACACACACACACACACACACACACACACACACACACACACACGAACATGAACATGAACATACACCCACAGTTAAGGAAATAGAGGCCATGAGTTTGAGAGAAATAAATGGAAAGGGTTGAAAAGAGGGAACGGGATGAAATAATTTTTTGTTTTAAAAAAAAGGAATTGGGCCGGAGAGATGGCTCAGTATTAAGAGCACTGACTTCTCTTTCCAGAGGTCCTGGGTTCAAATCCCAACAACCACATGGTGACTCACAACCATCTGTAACGAGATCTGATGCCTTCCTCTGGTGTGTCTGAAGACAGCTACAGTGTACTCTTATATAATAAGTAAATTAATTAAAAGAAATTAATAGTGCACGCTTCTAATCTCAGCATTCAGGAGGCAGAGGCAGGAGGATTTCTGTGCGTTTCAGACAAGCCTTGTCTACATAATGAGCTCCAGGACAGCCAGGGTTGCCCCTTCCTCCACCCACACTACCCCCCAAAACACCTACGTCCTGTGACTTCGACAAAGCAAAAAAGAAAAGAACTTCCTCCCTATAGCAGTGCTGTTAGCAGTACAGATGAAGGCTGGGTCTTTTCAGTAACAAGGGCACCAGCTTCTGGTTGCTCTGATCGAGTGTGCACTGTTCACATGGAAGGCTATTATACACTTACAGTAGGCTATAAGAACAGGGTCTTTATATTAAACCAGGCTCAGGACATTGTAAATGCTTACTGGTCTAAGTTCTCCTCAGCAAACCAGAAGAAACTATTTCCTCCTGTTTCTTAGACAAAGAGTAACTTTTATTTATTTCTTTTTTGTGTGTTTGTAGGGGGGCATTCCTGTGGTAGTCAAACTTGTATGAATCAGTTCTCTCTTTCCACCATGCAGGCTTCCGGTGTCAAACACATACCCAGAGGTTTGGTGTAAAATACTTTAACCCACTGAACCAATTCGCCAGTCCTCTTAACACTTAAACAAAAATGTGTGTGAGCAGTAGAGATGTAGTGATTTGGTGAAAAAACAGTGTATCTTCCATTTCACCCAGGATACTATCCAGATGTAGAGGCTAAATTACAAATGCACACCGCTATTAATCCTCATCGCTCTGAATCCAGCAAAGAACAAACTGTCTTGAAATACACATCATAATATTCTGCCTTAAATACTGAAGACTTAGGGGTAAAAAGAGAACAAGAAGGGCTACTATTAGGTGACCAGAAAGAACAGAGAATGCAGAGAAGGACCCATGAGTTTGTAAAAGAGAATACAAAGCTTTTCGAATTTTAAGTTTTTCATGGAGTTTTCGGGGTTTGAATGTGTACGTGGTAGATAAGTACATAAAAATGTAGTTGACAGTGAACGTGTAAAATCCAAAGTGAAGTTCCACAGTTTCAGAACTTCTGTTCTAATTGCATAGTTCACGGACCTGTGAAGACTCTGGGTTGGGGCAGGTGTTTGGCTACATTAATCTGCTTGCTTGATATTTTTTATTGGCAATTTCTTTGCAGAAAGGATTTTTTTAATTTAGTCAGAAAACTTGGGCAATTATTTGTTTAGGTCGAGAAGAGATTTTTAGACTAAACCTGGCACGGGGTGGTGTATTCTCAAAGGGTACCGCGACCGCGCTCAGCAAGCAGGTTCTATTCGATGCGCTCGACGCTCTTTCGCCGGCGCCGTAGCACCGCGGTAGGAGTCTGCGCTCTGGGCTCGACTGAGGCTCCCTGGTTGCTCGCGCTTTTCTCTCCTTCTCCAAGATGGCGGCGGTCGGCGGCGCTGAGGCGGGATCCGAGCGAGCCGAGTGAAGGTAGCGGCGAGCGGAGCCCCCACCAGACCCAGCCGGACCCCCACCCCGGGGCGGCAACGGCCCTGCCCGGCCTCCGCCCACCGCTCCGGCCCCCCGACACCGTCCCGGAGGCTCTTCAGGCCCGCCGCGGCCTAGCTCAGGGGCCAAGCCGGGAACTGGAGTAGCGGCCGCAGCCGCCCCGGGGAAGGGGCTGGAGCGGGCCGCAGGAGGAAGGCGGCGGGAGCTGTTCAAACGGGGAAGGCGGGAAAGCTGCGGGGCCGGGAGGGGGCGTGCGGCCGCCCCAGGGACCCGCGGCCCGCGCCGCCCCTCCCCCTGCGCCGCCGTCTGTGCGCTCCGGGGTGCCGGAGGCCGACGGGACGCGGGAACACGGGTCGGGAGGAGCGCGGCTGGGGACCCCAGGCGCGGGTTACCTGGGGCTGTCAGGAGGAGAGGTCCCGGGCCGACGGGCGGGAGGGCTGGGCGCGCGGCGAGCGGGAGAGGATGCGCGGAGCTCCCTGAGCTGCGCAGAGCTTTGTTGAACTAGCGGTTGCAGCAGACCTGCGGAGGTTAACAAGTCGGGGACCCCGGGAACGGTGGTCTTGGGGACTGTGTGGATAAACAATCTCGTATTGTGTGTGTTCTTTGCGTGCGACTCAGTTTGAACATGCCTTCTTAAGTGGAGTCATCTCCATACAGGCCCATTTCCCCCTCCACAACCACTACTTGTAGATTCACTTTAGTTTATATCATACATCGGACAAGATATGTCTACCGCCCACCCCACCCTTGTTTCTAGTACTGGCTGATTCTATTCCCTTGTAGCAAAATAAATTTTTTTTTTAAACTGCATCCAAAGTAAAGCCTGTTGATTACGCATGGCTTGTCAAAATTTGGATCGCAGGTCTCGTGGAACCGAGTGTGTTATTAGCCAATCTGTGCTGTGGTCGTGGTTACACTTATTAGCATTGCAACGAGAAGATTCAGTGCGCGTTTCTGGCTGTAGAGATCTCTGCAAGTTCCGAAGCTGGCAGGGGCTGGAGTGCTGCATAGGTAGGTCCTTGGAAAAGGGTGTGGCGAGAAGAACTCCAGGAGATCGGATAAGGAAGGAAACCCACTGAAACAAGAATTCACCTGTGCTACGGTAGAAGTAGCAACAAAATATCAGAACCTGCGGACATCTGGACGTGTTTCTTCCTTTGACTGCGTGGACTGGCAATCTGAGTTCCTAGAAACAGCCTTGGGGGAAACCCCCATCTGGAGGACAGAGACCTTCCTTGCCCAGTTTACTAGGTGGATTTTCTTTCTCAATTCTCCAATCTGTTCTGGGATGATGATGATGATGATGATGATGATGATGATGATAATGATGATACTGTTAGCGATTGGTGGAATAGAGATTACCTCCAAAAAACTCATTTTCTGAAACTTTTTTTTTTATAGTTAACACTTTGAATTTCCAAAATAACAAAATTCTACCTTTGAAGATTTTAACTTTTTTCATAATTACTTGGTTATCCCAAAAGCCTGTGCTGAAGGTTGACCTGCAGTTTTACTGTCAAGTGGAATTAAGAGCCTGCTTCTCCTTTCCCATACCCTGAAGAAAAGCCTTGGAAGAGCCCAGCCACGGCGTTCACGTTTTCTAAGCATTCGCTTTCTATATATAATGACGTAAACAGTATTAAACAATGAATGAGCTTTTCTATGCTGTCATGTCTTTGCACACCAAGACAAACACTAACTGTAAGATTATCCTGATCCAAGAAGTTGACAACATTGAATTTTGTAAACTCCAAAATTATGGAATTCAAGAGAATGGATTTTGGCGCCTGTTTTATGTTTGCCAACATTTGATGTAGTTGTTTTCTGATGTGAAAATCAAACCTAAATTTTTCATCTTCATTAACCCTCCCAGTTCACTTCCTACCCCTGAGTCCTCAATTTAATTGGGGTTTATCTAATCTTGTGTAAATGTTCCTGAGCTCTGCTTTCTTTCACACTGCTGCTTGAGACCTTTTTCCCCTGGTACTGTCTTATGAGTCAGCCACCATCGAACCCTGAGCCACCATTCAGGGCCCGCCAATCTGCCCGGCCTGTGACTAGTCCATAGTAGTTCTCAGTTTCTGGACTTCCCTACATATTGGTGACCTGGACTTGTGTTCAGGGCTCACTCACTTTTCCCACGAGCATCTGGTCTTTGTTTTGAGAAAGTTCCGGTAGTAGCAGGTGTGACCCTATACAAAAAGCCTGCACATCTGTGTTGACCTGCCTTAAGGAACATTCCCTGATTTTACTTTTCCAAACCATTTTTTAAAATCTACTAGTTTTTCACGGCAGTCAGGAAATAACTTTTCATACCTAGTAAAAAGTTCAGTCGGCTCCCACACCAGTAAGATACTGATTAATTCTGTCTCATCAGTTTTAATGTTCTCAAGGGGGAAAACCTGTTTATGAGTCTCTGAGCCTGCCTTTACTTACGTTTAAAACTGTATTGGTGTTTGACCAGGTACTAGTGGCTGTATCATGAGACTAAATATGGATGTTGTTGGACTGGGAAGGAAGAGGGCATTATTTCTCAAGAATTCTATGCCAAAATTCATCTGGCATGAGAAGCCTGAAACTTCAGCCTAAAATTGTTTTACCTAGTATCAGCCTGTGAAAGCCGAGGGGACCTGTATGGCTTTCTAATAAACTCATTGTTTTTGAACTAGTGAGAATATTGCCCTTGTTTTGTTTGAGAGATTCTCTCTAAATAGTCCTGGAATTCATTGTGTCAATCAGGCTGGCCTTGAACTCACAAGATAGCCACTTGTCTCTGCTATCCAAGTGCTGGAATTAAAGGTGTGTGCTACCTGGCAAAAATCGTTGTCTTTAAATGAATGAGTAGCATTTTCAGTGGCCTACCTTCACTCCCTTTTAAGATAACACCAATGGGTTGGAAGTGAAGAACAGTTTCTATTTAAGAAAGTTAAGTAATTAAACACTACAACAGGAAAAACTGGCCATGTATATCTTGTCTCCTTATATTCTTATATGAGGCCTGACCATACGTTCTCTTCATTTCATGAAAAAAGCCCTGTGAGCAACCAGCATGCCCGCTCTTTAATAATCAATAGTCCGCTTCCTGTGTATTCACCTCACTCCCTCTTCCCTTACCTTGAGCAAATTACTTCGTTTCACATTTTGTGTTTCTTGGACTTTGAAAACCATGGCAATGCTTTTCTTTGTGTTGTCAACCTTGGCCTACCTGTGCATTGGATTTATATGGCTTTTAAACAAACATTTTTTGTTATTTTGTTTTGAGACAGTCTCAAAAAAGAGAAATTATGCAAATGTTTTCTGTCCTTAAGGAACTTTAAGGATTTACTTTACAATGCAATATATAACTTTATCATCTTCAGAGTCAATATGGACATCTGAACTTGAATGCCACAAAAGCTTTAAAGAATGGTTCTCAACCTTCCTAATGCTCTGATGGCCCTTAGTACAATTCCTCGTGTTGCAGTGACTCCCGAGTATAAAATCCTTTTTGTTGCTCTTTATAACTAATTTTGCTACTCTTATGGCTGAATATCTGTGTTTTCTGATGGTCGTAGGCAGCTCTTGTGAAAGGGTTGTTTGACACACCCCCTCCAAAGGTATTACCCAACCTATAGGTTGAGACCCACTGCTTTAAACAATAAAATATTTAGAACTATGTAAGATGAACTTTTTTTTAATACCAGTGTTCAGGAGGCAGATGTAGGTGGATCTCTGTAAATTTTAGACCACTCTGATCTATATAGTGAGTTTTAGGTCAGCCAAGGTGATGTAAGGAGTCCCTGTCTCAAAAGACAAAACCCAATACTTAGAACTTTTAAATTATAGTACTTATTAAATAATGAAAAATCTTAAAATCATTAATTTTATCACCAGTGGATGAATGGCATTCTCCATATTTCTTACTATCCTTGTGAGTGTTGGAAATTTCCATATAGCCAACACATTTGAGAAGTATGCCCATATTTATGGTTAAGTTACTTTGAACAAATTCATAAAGCCCAACAGAATGCAAAGCTTTAAGATTATTACTATCTGTATGTGTGCTGTTTAACTTATGACACAGCAAAGCTTACGAGTTCATCAGTCTCATCAGTAGGACTTTGTGGTGTCCACTATTGGTGTACTCTGTCCTCCTCTGCATCTGGCTTTATCTGTACATCCTGTGACTATGATCGAACCCATGCCTCTGACTTAATGTCAGTTTCTGCCCTGTCTTAGTGTCATCAGTCCTGTTGGCATTCCAGAATTTCTCATTAATTTTGGAAGTTTTTTTTTTAAAACTGAGTTTTTTTTTAAAACTTATATTTCTTCAAATGTCAACTTTAAGACATGAAATAACTCCAGTTAAGCTTATCATCCTCCCTGCAAGTTCAACTCCAGTAAATGCACAGACAGAGGGAGGAGCTGACAAGGCACTCCTGTGTTCCAGTCAGCCCTTGGATTACTTGGAATTTCCACCTGGAAGGTTGCTTCTCCACAGTGATTTCACATTACAGGAAGGTTTTCCTTGTTTGTTTCTCAGACCTGGTCCTGTAGACGGGAAGGAGCCTGGACACAGTGACACAGCACATTCTCAAAGGCCCTGCAGGACCACCATGGCTTATGATGACTCCATGAAGAAAGAAGGTATGACCCCTTACTCAGAAGCATTCCAAAGGGCATAACCTCCTCTTCCGTCCCTGCAGTCCATGGATATAGAGACCAAGACTGGGCACCACAGCCTAGACCAAGTGATGCTCCAGAGGACTGTGTGACACAGCCTCCACACCATCCCCAGACTGGGCCCATGGACATGAAAACCAGGACAGGGGTTCCTACACAAGAGTCTGAAATGAGAGTCTTAGTTTTTGGGGTGATCCCCGCAGCACTCATAGTCCTTGCCAGCTCCAGTGTGCAGGTGTCTGGGACTAGGAACCTTACACTGGACTCCCACAGAGCAGCACAGCACATGAATCCTTACCCTTTTCAGCCTTCCCTCGCAAGTCTGTATCTACCGTCCAGATCACTACTAAGAAACCATGTCCGAGGACGCTAGCATGGAAGCATTGTGTTTTCGGGTTTGAGTCTTGTGCTTGCAGCCAGGTCGGCAGACGTCTTCTTGGCCCTCTGGGTTTAGCCCTGCATTTCAGTGGACGCACTGAGACGTAACCGTAACTTGGAAATGGGACTGTTGGCCTTTGGTTGTTATGTGCTTTTGTCATTTCCATCCCTAAATGAACCTGTGCTTCCCAGATTGCTTTGATGGCGATCACAGCTTTGAGGACATAGGACTTGCAGCTGGCCGAAGCCAACGAGAAAAGAAGCGGTCTTACAAAGATTTCTTAAGGGAAGAGGAGGAAGTCGCTGCGCAGGTCAGGAGTTCTTCCAAGAAGAAGTCAAAGGTCAGTCCCAGATGTCTGTCAAAGCCGGGATCCCAGAAGAATGGCTCCAAACCGTCCCCTCGCCATCTTATTACTCGCCAATTCTTCTCCTCTTTAACCACAGGACAGTGATCTGTTCTTCTTGGGGACGGACACACACAAGAAGAAGAGGAAGCACTCCCCCGATGATTTCTACTATGGAGGTAAGCTCGGGGATGGGCTGCAGGGGGGATATGCACAGCTCTGGTTCTTGGAGTCGGGGTAGGGGAAGGGGTCCCAGATATCGCTGACTCAGTGGCCTATTTAACAGGACAGTGGTTCTTGTTCTGAGTGCCGATAAACCAGTGTGGAGGAGGAGAGAGGTGCAGGGCTGGTATTTTGGAGGACTCAGCATAGAAGAACAGTCTTCATTTGTGATACACAAGGTACCAGGTCCCTTCTCCCCTCAACCATCCACTTATCTGTGCCGTTGCTACTTAGCATCCCTTTGCCAGATGCAGCCCTTGGGCCCGCTACATATCTATGAGGCGTTTCTCAGCCAGCATTTATGTACTCACAAAACCCATTTTCTTAGCTATGCTCTATGTGTAGCTGATGAGACTAACCTCACTAGAACGAATTTGTCCTCAGCACAAGAACCAGTGACACTCTGTCTGCAATCTGATCGAGATTGTAACTGCCCTCAATCCCACAGCTCTGTCCTAAGTTGTCTGTCCTAAGTTGTCTGTCTCCTGTGAAGACTCAAGGGATAGAATCAGCTCCAGTGGCAAGAATGGTCTGCAGGGCCAAAGGCTGAATCCACCAAGCCAAGAAGTACATGGGGTTCTCTCTGAATGTTAGGAACCAAAGTGTCTCCCCTCAAAATCACTCACGTTAGCCTCTTCCTCGTGGCAGTTGGGTTTTGGTGAGAGGGGGCACTTGCTACAAGTTACTTCCTGTCCTGTTGACCATACTTCTCAATTATTTCTAGACATTTCGACTTTGGAGTCATCACAGAAGAAAAAGAAGAAATCTAGTCCACAGTCCCCTGACACAGCAATGGACCTGTTGAAAGCTATCACCTCCCCTCTGGCAGCAGGGGCCAAGGCCTCTAAGAAGGCAGGGGAGAAATCCTGCAGTTCTTCAAGCCACTCAGAGAGCAGAAAGGAACACCACAAGAAGAAGGGCAATGGCAGCACTGGAGAGCCCTCCCTGGACGACAGCAACGCCCACAAACCCAAAAGAATGAAGCCACTCTACGTGAACACAGAGACGCTGACTCTCCGAGAGCCTGATGGCTTAAAGATGAAACTTATTCTCTCACCAAAGGAGAAGGGGAGCAGCTCAGTGGAGGAGGAGGCTTTTCAGTACCCTGCCCAACAGGCTTCTCTGAAGAAGCCCTCCAAGAAATTAGCTCGAGAAGAGCAAGGTGCTTTACTCCTAGGACACGAGCTACAGAGCCTCCTAAAAACGGCCCGGAAGAAGCACAAGTCATCCTCGGACTCGCACTCCTCTCCTGGCCCAGAAGGCTGTGGGTCGGATGGCTCCCAGCTTCCAGAACCCCACAGTGCCAATCTCGACATCACAGGGCTTGACCCAATCCTAGTGGAGTCAGAGTCGTCCTCAGCTGGGGAGCTGGAGGCCGGGGAGCTGGTGATAGACGACTCCTATAGGGAGATCAAGAAGAAGAAGAAGTCAAAAAAGAGCAAGAAGAAGAAGGACAAGGACAGACACAAGGAGAAGCGGCACTCCCGGACCAAGAGGAGCTCTGCCAGAGAGCATGGCACTGCCCGAGAGCACATGCTGGTATCCAGCCCTGCCTCCAGTATCCCCACCCTGCCACTTCCTGCTCTACACACAGACGGACATGGGGAGAAGAAGAAGAAAAAGGAAGAAAAGGACAGAGAGAGAGAGAGGGGAGAAAAGGTAAGGAAAAGGGGTCTTGATGAAACAGGTTCTTCTTTGAGACCTTGGCGTGAACCAAGGCAATGATAGCCACCATTGAGCTGGTAAGATGGCACCTGGAGATGGCACAAGGCAAAACGTATTACTAGTGGCCAGATTTACCCAGGGAAGAGTGACAGCAGTTTACTCATTCCTGGCTTCTCGTAACAGAGCTGTTCTCCTAGCCTGTTGATCAGAGGCTTAAGGACACCATGACTCTTAGAAATCACAGGAAAGGTACCCTTTGGGTCATCTTGGAGGAGAAATCAAAAGCAGTAGTAACCGATCAAGTTAATAAATGAGCTCAGGACAAGGTAAGAACTGGTGTGGGTGAAGCCATCCCTTTTTTTTTTTTTTTTTTTTTTTTTGTGTCAAGCCAAGAGAGGAAGAGAGGGAGAGAGAGAGAGAGAGAGAGAGAGCGGAAGGAGAGAGAGAGTGTGAACTGAAGTGTGGGTGAAGCCATAGAGGAGGAATAGTGAGGAGACCCTTCTTTATTTCTTCCCTTCTTTTGTCTTTGTCTGCCCTTTCACTGTGGAGCGCTTACTGTGTGACGAGGGGCAGATCTACAGGGTACAGTTCTTTCTTTATTTATGTGTACTCTTATGTGCTTGAGCTCTGTGTGTCAGAAAAGCATCAGCCCTCTGGAACTGAATTACCCGTGGTTGTAAGCTGCCATGTGTCTGTGTCCTCTGTAAGAGCACTCTGTGTTCTGAATGGCTGAGTGTCATTCCAGCCCAAGGACACAGTTCCTGACCTTAGGGAGCTCCCTGTCTACTGGGGAGACGGGACTGAGAGGTAGTCACCTCACTACCTGGGAAGGACTCCAACTGACCCTGTTAGAAAATTGATACCCTATTTTTATTGGAAATTTATAAACTCAGAGTTGGGGGTGATGGCCCGTTCAGGACTCTCCCAACACTCAGGAGACTGAGGCAGGAAGAGGAAAAGTTCAAAACTAGCATAGGTAAGACTCCATCTGAAAAAAACAAAAAAGGAAAAATAAATGTATAAACTCAGAAATAAAATGAGGAAGTCTTATGAATATATTCCACGAATGAATTATTAGAGCCCTAAAGGAAAAATTTATGATTTTTTCTCTCTCAATAATAGAAAATATAATTTTGTTGCCTAAAACCAACCATTCCGTTCTCTTCCTTTGTTTATATTTCTACAAAGTAAAATATATAAAATCTGAAAGAAAAGCAACTAAAAAAAGGATAACCAACCATATTTATATTTAGAATTTGGGTACCACGTGGAATATAAACCTGGAACCGTAGGCACCAGGAAGCTGGGGTAGGGGAATTATAATTCATCCCAGCCTGGGCTACATAGTAAGACTTTGTTTCAAAAGGAAAAAGGAAAAAAAACAGAAACGGCAGATATGGTAGCAGGTACTTGGAAAACAGAATCAGGTGAATCAGGTTCAAGACTAACTTGTGTTACATAGCAAGACTTTGTCTCAAAGTTTAAAATAAAAGGAAAATAATTGAGGAATGACATTTTTATCTCTGTTTATAAAGGGCAGGTTACAAGCTATTTTCTCCACGTACAGTGTGCCTTTAAGTGTACGGGTGTGGATGTAAAAGCTATACCTTGGGTACAAGAGTCCTCGTGAGCAGACATCTGGCTACGGCAGGTTCTCATTTGTTCATTTGCAAATTGTTTTATGAAATCCAGACGGATGCTCTGTGTGTGACTCAGCCCTGCCTATGACAGGAGTAGATGATAATACCATAAACAAATCCCAGGGCTGAGCATGGAAGGGCAGGACCTTCAGAAGTAGCTTGAAGAAGAGAACTGAGGTTAAAAGAAGGCATGAATGCAGAGGTGTTTAAATAGCACAGGAACTGACCACTGACATTCTGCTCCTGGTATTTCTCCTGGACCCCACCACATTCCCCACCCCACCCCCATCCTGTGCCTCAGATCTTTGCGTCATAGCAGAGATCCCACACCTCTTCGGTTTCCCTCTATATTCCCAGTCAGCCCAAATTCAAAGCTAAATACTTGCGTCTCATTGTTTTATGAAGTTTGCTGAAAAAGAATTAAAGGAATTTATAGTGAGCATCATATGCCTTTGTTTAAGAGTTCTCAGTTGACATTTTGCTTTTTGGTTTTGGTTTTGGTTTGGTTTGGCATTTTGAAACAGGATCTGGCTGTGTATCCGTAGCTGGCCTTACACTTGAGATGATCCTTTACCTCTACCTCAAGGGTGCTGGGATTATAGGGTCACCGTCATGGCCAGCTTCAACGTATGCGTTTATTAACTTGAGTTGAACATTCATTTCTACGGCTTTCTTTTTTCCTTTTTTTTCCTTTCCTTCCTTCCTTCCTTCCTTCCTTCCTTCTTCCTTCCTTATAATTTATTGATGTGCTCTGCAAGAAGGTACCTTGATGAGATTATCACCTGTGGACTGACTTTTTGTTTGTTTATTTTCAGATAAAACTTACATAGGGTAGAATGCTACCATCTGGTGATTTTTGGCAAATGCACATACCTGTGTAACCATACCTTTAAGCTAGACATTACCTCATTCTACAGAGTTCCCTGGCCGCACTGTCCCACTCTTAGCCTTAGGGTTGACTTTTACATTTCCCTCTTCTCTGTGTTAACCTGACAGCCCTTTTTGGTGACTGTCTTCCGTCAGCATGTCAGATGAGTGGGTGCACAGATGAAATAGTATTGGGAAGGTAGAATAGGGTCAGATCATAGAGAACCTCTTAAATGAAAACTAAGGTTTTTTTGTTTTTGTTTTTGGTGTTTTTTTTTTTTTTTTTTTTTTGAGCTGGGGACCGAACCCAGGGCCTTGCGCTTGCTAGGCAAGCGCTCTACCACTGAGCTAAATCCCTAACCCGAAAACTAAGGCAGTTAACGATGGTTCCTAAGGCGCATTTTGGTGTGCTTCCCTCTGGCAATTTGAAAATGAAATGACAGAGCTAACGGGGACAAGTAGAGTCCAACAGACCACCAGCAGGCTAGGATCGCAGTAGTGCAGAGGACAGGGACAGAACCCTGGGAGAAAGGGAGGGAGAGTCGGGAGACTGAAGGAAAGGTAGATGTATCAGGCCGAAGCTGGAAGCAGCTGAGGTGTGAGGTGAGAGTCTTGTCTGAATCTTCATATGCACATGTGATGCTTCGTCACCTAACCTAGGCAGACAGTAGTTCCCTGTGAAGTGCAGAGTGAACCTTTTCCTGAGTCTTTACATAAAAAAGAACTATTGGGACAGAATGGCTCAGAGAGTCAGAAAGGGCACTTGCCACCAAGCCTAACGACCTGAGTTTGCTATCTGGGTCCACACGGTAGGAGAGAACTGACTCCCACACGTTGTGCTATGACCTCTCCACTGTGACACTCTCATGCACGCGCGCGCGCGTGCACGCACGCACACACACACACACACACACACACACTCACTCATAAGTAAATGTCTTGGCTTTGGTTTTTATTAAGTCAGGAAGGAGGCTGGAGATGGCTCAGCTGTTTGTTTAGCTCACTTGGATTCTCTTGCAGAGAACTTGAATTTGGCTCCCAGCATTCACTTTGGCTCACCACTGCCTATAACTCCAGCACTGGGTGTTCTGACGTCTTCTGGTGATTTTTTTGTAACTGCACATGTACATACACATTTAATAAAAAGTCTAGGGAACGGATCATCCGGAAATAGGAAGAGCGTTTCGCGTTTTTGGGCATGCTCCCTCGGTCTGAAGGTGGATGCTGACCGCACAGGCACCTCGGAGGAGTGCTAAAACTTCAGCGGTCCACCTCACCCTAGATTCTGTGATGGAGTAGAGCAAACATAAAGATGAGGAGAGTGGCCGTTTCGGCAGATGGTGACTTCCGTTGAGATTTCTGAGAAAGCCAGTTGAGAAGCCAGACCACTGCGTGTGAGTCCCGCCCTTTAGAAGTGGGATGGAGCCTGCGACGGCCCGGCTGGTTTGGTGCCTGTGGAGGAACCTGCCAACCTGAGCTCCCCGTGAAGGTCCCGTGTAGGAGAGGAGAGAACTGGCACACAGGTTGTCTTCCGACTTCCACATGCACAGCAGGACATGTGCGCTCCCCCCAACAAAGAGATAAATGTAATTTAAAAATCTTATTTAACAGGAGCTCTGTGATGTTAGACAACTTCTACATCTTGCCCAGGGTAAATCAGTATTCAGCTTAGGGCGGTTGAGGATTAAATGCATGTAAACTCATAGGGCCTGGCCCAGCCACTGTTGCATGTTTTAGATGTTTTCAAGGGGAGCAGCCACTCCTGACAACTGTCTGTAGAAAGATGGGGTTTTCTGGGATTGCCGTGATGTTAAAAAAAAAAATCAAAACAAGTGCCACGTGTCTCATTCCCAAAACTTTAGGTTCAGTCCCTAGCACTGTGAAAAACACTTAAGACGCTGAAAACTAGGAACCTTTGGGAATTTTGTTTTCACTTTAGGTAGCTTTCAATAAATGCTAGTTGTTAAAATCATGACCTAGTCGGGGAGTGATCTGTGTAACCCAGAATCTGGGAGACTAGTCAGTAGAATGTGTGAATGGGAAAGAGGGGGTGCCATGGGCCTGGTTAGTACTAGTTAGTACGCCAGAAGGAGGGGGGGGGGCTCACAGCTGACTGAGACCTGCTCTCTGTGAAATAGAGAAATTGTATAATGATATCTCGATTTCTACCGAAAGTTAATCCCATTGGGATAGACGTCTTCCTTTTAAAAACTTTTATTATAGTTATTTGTGTGCGTGTGCATGTGCGTGTGCACGTGTGTGTGCGTGTGTGCGTGTGTGTGTGTGTGTGTGTGTGTGTGTGTGTGTGTGTTACCACATGCTTAGGCATTGCTTACTGGTTTACTGAGAAAGTCAACACTATGATACAGTTAGACCTAGGACAGTGCTGTGTAAGTTCTCCCTTTGGCTAAACCAAGGCTGAGTAAGAAGAATAAATGGTAAGAATTAGTATCTGTTGAGTTCTTGCCTGTGTCAGTCTTTCCAAGGCATTTTATCTATTAGTCATCAATCATAATTGATCAGTACCTCATTTGACAAAAGTAGGAAGTAGTGTGGAGCCAGACTTCAGCCCAGATCCCATCTCTGTCCGTGCTTCTAACTTTGCACAGACACACAAAGCTTTATGCATGCCCACTGAGCACCACGTTCATTTTCCTGTGCTGGGGAGCAAAACCTGTTTAAGGCCTTGTGCATTTCGGACAAATGCTCTACCACTAACATACACCCCAATCTTTGGGGGGTTTTAATATATAGCCCAATCTGTCTTTGAACTTATGATCCTCCTACCTCAACGTTCAAAGTGCTGAGATTACGGGCAAGCACCACTATCCCTTTCCCATAGTTCATTTTTGACAAAGCTAAAAGTATTTTATAAATTCAAGAAAATGAAATATCAGGGCTAATCGTGATAGCACATGTCTGTTATCCTAGTATTTAGTCTGAAGCAAGAAGAGCACAAGTTTGAGGCCATAGTGAGCTGTGTAACCAAACCCTCAGTGGGGGGCAGTTGAGCATCCTGGTGTTACACATGTTCTGTTGACAAGTGTAACATTGTCTAATTTAAGAATCAAAGTATAAAGAGTTTCAAAAACTAAAGTCTACATGAAAACAGCTTTTAAAGCTTTCGACACTCATTTCACACATTAGATTAAGCACAGAGACTTTGAAAGATCATGTGTAACACACATGTGTGAAAGTGCATGTGCCTCGGCACACATGTGTAGGTCAAAGTACAGCTTTCAGGAGCTGGTTCTTTCCTTCCACCATGGGTATGGAACTCCAGTTGTCAGACCTGTTGAGCAATCTTGCTCCCAGGGGACTGCTTTTGTGTATCTAATACATTGCTTCAGAGGGAACCGAGGTGCCGTGGGTTGTTGGGGGTAAGGGAAATGAAAAGGTGGTAGGGGGAATGAGAAGCAAAAATGTAGGCATTATAAACATTTCCAGAAAGTCACAGGAGTACATCAGAGTCATGGTCAGCAGAAGGAATAGGAGAGGCCCTAGGACCCTCTCCTATTCCTTCATAGACCTGGCACCCAGTCTCTTCACTCACAGAAGTATGGAGAGACTCCTGTGGGACAGTAGTGCTCGGTGCACTCTCTGGCCTCTTCCACACACTGCTGAGACGCTGCTGTCCATTGAGTCCAATCGATACATTCAGATACGTCCACACTGTATAGAGTCGGGCACTTTCCAGATGCCAAGGACAGAGAGGAGGAAGACAGTGTCAGCTCTCCCCGGTGTCGGGTTTAGAGAGAGTTAGTGTGAAGACCTAACTAACCTGTAGTCTTCCTTTCCCTTCAGTCAATTTGGGTCTTAGTTAAGTGAGATCAGACAAGTATCAGATTCCTGTGTGGCCCCTGCTTTCCTGTGTTCATGGGCTACACTACTGGCCCCTAGTCTAGTACTCTGGCTCTCAGTCTCTTTCTTTCAGCATAAAATTTACCTCAGTTGAGCAAAGCTTAAATAAGTACAAAACGATTTTAAGTCTTTCCTTTCTAGTTGTTGGATTAATTATTAACGTTTATTTATGTCGCTCTGCCGTTGGTGATGCTTATTCCTCACCGCCGCCTAACGTTCCAGTTCCCAAAACACACACACTCACACACACATGCGCACACGCACGCACGCCCACGCCCACGCCCACATACATACACACACGCACATGCACACGCACATACACACTCATACACACACACGCATACACACGCCCACACACACACACACACACAGCCTTATATTTAATATGCCTTAAACAGCACAGAGGCTGCGCCCCTCACAAACTATCATCTGGGTAGTTTCCTGCCATGCAGATGCACCACTGGGACCCCTGCTGTCTTAGGGGCCAGAAGAGGGTATCAGATGCCCTGGGACTGAAGTCACAGATGGTTGTGAGCTTCCATGCAGGAACCTAATGGGGTCCTCTGGCCGAGCAGCCCCACACCCCATAATTGTATTTTTTAAAAAGGGTTCTTATATCGTCTTTTTAACCGAACATCAGAATGCTACTTTGATAGTGAGAGAGACATAGAGATATCTAGGAAAGGCAGATTTATGACGTAACTCCCCTGTCACACTTACTCAAGGGGATAGATTCTTAGGGTAGAATGAGTGACAGGTGAGGTGTCATGAGACGTTTCCCCCCAATCCCATATATCATGTTATCATGTGTGTAAGTGTAGTGATACAGCTGGATGTGTGTGGGGGGGTGCTGTTCTGTCCTGGTCCCTGTAAGAGCATGTGGAAAGAAGGGTCTTAGTTAAGATCCCTTTAGGAACGAGGCTAGAGAGACGCTCAGCAGGTAAAACAATCACTACTCTGCAGAGGACTTGATTTCAGGTCCCAGAAGTGCCTGTGACTCCAACGCCAGGGCTCAGACACTTCTATCCCCCACAGGGCTTCCCGTGCACACATGCAGTTGTACATATGCTTGCTTGAATACACACATACAGACACACACACATGCATACACACATGCATACACAGAGACACACATGCACACACACACATACACACAGAGACATATACACACACACCACATACAGACACACGCACGCACGCATGCATGCACACAGGCACACATAATTTGAAACAAAATGAAGCGTTTCCTAATTCAGGGTAATCAACCTGTTGCTGAGTAAATAAAGATGCTAGATATGGGACCTTTACTCTCGGTTGGTTACTTAGTATTTTTTTGGTTTACATGCTACTACATGTGCATCATGTAGTGTCACAAACCGCACACGGCTCTCTCTGTTACAGCATGGGCACCAGAGACTGAACTAGGTCGTCAGGCTTGGTGGCAGGTGCCTTAAACTGCTGAGCTCTTTTGCTAGCCCAGACCTTTATTATTTACTTTTTGTGTGCTTGCTTGCTCCTTTTTTTCTTTTTATTGAAGATATTTCTTTCACATAACATATCCTCATTATGTGTTCCCTCCATCTGTTCCTCCCAGTTCCTTCCCCCTCCCCCATCCAGATCCACTTCCTTTTTCTCATTAGGAAAAAAGCAGGCTTCTAAGACATAATAATAAAATATAACAAAGTAAAATAGAATAAGGGGAAAATACTACATTACAGTTTTACAAGACAGAAGGAAAATAGCCCAAGAGAAGGCATAAGAACCAGAGACCCACTCATTCACATGCTCAGGAACTCCGTTTAAAAACTAACCTGGAAACCCTAGTCTGCTGAGGTCCTGGTCCAGCTCTGTGTAGATCCTCTGCATGCTGCCTCAGTCTGTGAACTCATGAGCTTCGATCAGGTTGATTTAGAAGGCCTTACTCTCATGGTTCTCCATTCCCCTTGGCTCCTAAGCTCTTTCTGCTTCCTCTTCCAAGGGGTTCCCTGAACCCTGAGGGGAGGGATTAGATAGGGATCTCACTTAGGACTGAGTGTTCCGAGACCTCTCATTCTCTGTGGTGTCTGGCTGTGGGTCTCTGTTTGTCCCCATCTGGTCCAGGAGGAAGCGTCTCTGGTGAAGGCTGGGCAAGGCACTGATCTATGAGTACAGCAGAAGGTCATGAAGCCACCTTCCTTTTTTTAGACCAGCATCATTTAGTTTACCCTAGGCCCCTGGGCTATCTGGCTTCTGGTCCTTGGTCTCCCAACCAGTGTCAAGTATGGGTTCAGCCTCATGGGATCAGATATCGGTTGGTTACTCTCACAAGCTTCACGCCACTGTCGCCTTAGCCCCTTGCAGGCGGGGCACCACTGTATGTCAGAGGGTCTGTGCATGGGTCGACCATCCACAATACCTTCCTGTATCAAAGACACTAGAGTGTATGGTTGAAGGCTCCCTGTGGGCCCCAGTTCACCTTCATGTTCAATGAGCTATGCGTGTGTCGTACTCAGCAGTGGGCCCTGTCAGTCTGTGGAGAGCAGCCTACAGTCTCAGTGACAGAGGGGCCCTGTCAGTCTGTGGAGAGCAGCCTACAGTCTCAGTGACAGAGGGGCCCTGTCAGTCTGTAGAGAGCAGCCTACAGTCTCAGTGACAGAGGGGCCCTGTCAGTCTGTGGAGAGCAGCCTACAGTCTCAGTGACAGAGGGGCCCTGTCAGTCTGTGGAGAGCAGCCTACAGTCTCAGTGACAGAGGGGCCCTGTCAGTCTGTGGAGAGCAGCCTACAGTCTCAGTGACAGAGGGGCCCTGTCAGTCTGTGGAGAGCAGCCTACAGTCTCAGTAACAGCTGGGTTGTTTGGGGTTTCCTTTGACCCCTTTGACCAACAGCTTCATTTGGTAATGAGATGGCAAGTTGGGACTCTGTTTTCCCATTATTGGCAGTTTCATGTAGATCAGGGTTTTTTGTTTGTTTTCGTGTGTCTCTGTGTGTGTGTGTGTGTGTGTGTGCGCGCGTGCGTGCGCGCGCGCGCCCGCACGTGCGTGTGTGTTGGGAAGCTTCTACTGTATTAGGCTTCCATCATACCACTCAAATTGCCCTGATTTTAGATGTCTCCCTCTGTATTCCGTCCCTCATCCCCCTCTTTCTTTCATCCTCCCCACCTAAGCCTCTCATTACAGCCCCCATCCTTCCATCCATAACTGTTTATTTTATTTCCCTTTCCTAATCATTCTGTCTATACCTCAGCTCCCTAACCTGAGTGGTAGCTTGGTTATCATAGCACATGCAAGTGAATACATTACCTTATTTGTCTTTGTGGGTCTGGATTTCCTCGCTCAGGATGGTTTGTTTTGGGCTGGAGAGATTGCTCAGTGGTTAGAGCACTGACTGCTCTTCCAGAGGTCCTGAGTTCAGTTCCCAGCAACCACATGGTGGCTCACAACCATCTGTAATGAGATCCGATGCCCTCTTCTGGTGTGTCTGAGGACAGCTACAGTGTACTCACATACATAAAATAAACAATTCTTAAAAAAAAAAAAAAAAATGATTTGTTTTCTCGATTTCCATCCCTTTACCTGTGAATTTCATGATGCCATTTTCTTCAATGGCCGAGTAATGCTCCACTGTACCACATTTTCTTTATTGGTTCTTTTTTGTCGAGGGACGTCTAGATTGTTTCCAGTTTCTGGCTATCAGCAGTGAACATAGTTGAGCAAGTGCCTCTGTGGTAGGATGACGTGTCCTGTGTGTGTATTGCTGAACCTTGACGTGGATCTCTTCCCATCTTCCTAAAGCCGCGAGCACGCATTTCCACAGTGGCTGTACAAGTTTGTGCTCCCACTAGCCATGTCTGATGGCTAAGGATGTTGGTTGAACATTTCTTTTAAGTGTTTTTCTACCATTTGTGAATTCTTTTTTTTTTTTTTTTTTTTTTTTGGAGCTGAGGACCGAACAGGGCCTTGTGCTTACAGGCAAGTGCTCACCACTGAGCTAAATCCCCAACCCCTGCGTTTGTGAATTCTTATTTAGATCTGTATTCCATTTTTTAATTGGGTTATTTGTTTTCTTGATTTGTGTTTTAGTTCTTTATGTATTTTGGATATTTGCTTTCTATTGGATGTGTAGTTGATGAAAATCTTTTCCCATTCTGGATGCTGCCTCTCTGTCAGAATGATGGTATCCTTTCCCATATAGGAGCTTCTCAGCCTCATGAGGTCCCACTTACTCATTGCTGACCTTAGTGTTTGTGCTTTCTGTGCACAAAGCCCTCTTCATTACCAGTGCGTACAAGGCTATCCTCACTTGCTCTTCTCAGGTTCAGTCTCCCTGGTTTTGTGTTGAGGTCTTTGGTGGATTTGGAATCTTGTGAAGAGTGATAAGTATAGATCTGTTTGGATTCTTCTACATGCAGCTGCCAGTTTAACCAGCATTATTTGTTGAAGATGCTATTTTTTTTTCCAGTTTGTATTTCTGAACTCTATCAGAAATCAGGTATCCAAGGATTAATGTAGGGGTCTTTATACAATTTGATTCCATTGTGACGATTTTTTTTATCATAGTGATGCCTCCCAGTTTTTTTTATTAGTCAGTATTGTTTGCCTATTCTGTGTTCTGGGTGTGTGTGTGTCTGTCTGTGTCTGTGTCTGTATGTGTTTATGTGAGAGAGAGAGGGACAGGGACAGGGGCAGGGACAGGGACAGAGACAGAGACAGAGACAGAGAATGAGAATGAGAATTGGCCTTTCAAGCCCTGTGAAGAATCGTGTTGTAATTTGATGGGGATTGCATTGAATGTGTAGGTTGCTTTTGGTAGCATGGCCAGTTTTGCTGTATTAGTCCTGTCAACAAATGAGTATGGGAGATCTTTCCTTCTTTTGATATCTTCATTTTTTTCTTCAAAGACTGAAGATTCATCATACAACAAGTCTTTCACTCGCATGGTTAGAGCTACCCCAAGATATTTTATGTGATTTGTGGCTATTGTGAAAGGCGTTGCTTCCCTGGTTTCTTTCTCAGTCCATTGCCATTTGTACTACTCTGTATTAGCAGGATTAGTAATTGTTTTAGTTAATCTTGTATCCAGCCACATTGCTGAATTTTTTTTTTAATCATCTCTAAGAGATCCCTAGTGAGATTTTTAGGGTCACTTATGTATACTACCATATCATCTGCTAATAAAGATACTTTAACTCTTTCCTTTCCACTATGTTTCCCTTTGATATTCTTAGGTTGTCTCATTGCTTTAGCTAAATCTTTTAAGTACTCTATTGAATAGGTTTGGAGAAAGTGGACAGCCTTGTCTTGTTCCTGATTTTAGTGGAATTGCTTTGAGTTTTTCTCCACTTCAGTTAATGTTGGTTGTAGACTTACAGTAAATTGCCTTTATTATATTAAGGCACATTCCCTGTATCCCTAATCTCTCCAGGATTTTTATCAGGTTGGGTGTTGTTAAAGGCCTTCTCTACATCTGTGATATGATCATAGGGCTTTTGTCTTTCCAATTTGTTTATATAAAATTTCCAATTTGTTTTATATTGACTAAAACCATCTGACCCTGGGCTTTTTTGATTGGGAAAATTGTTTTATTTTGTTTTTTGAAAAAGAGTTTCTCAGTGTAACAGCCCAGGCTGTCCTGGGACTTGCTTTATAGACCAGACTGGTCTTGTAATCAAAGAGGCCTACTTTTGCCTCCCAAGTGCTGGGATTAAAGATCACCACAATCAGCAGTTGGGAGGCTTTTAATGACTACTCCTATTTCACTGTGGGCTATATGTCCTTCTTTTTTATTTCTGATTTTGATGATTTAAATAGTCCTGACTGTAACTGTGTTTTTATGCTGGTATCCGGTCATCTGGGTTTGGGAAAATTGTAATTCTAGGTGCTGATGTCTAGTCTTGTATTGGGTGGAGAGTGTTCCTTGGTTTCCTCTCTGGTTCTTTTTTTTTTTTTTTTTTTTTTTTTTTTTCCGGAGCTGGGGACCGAACCCAGTGGCAAGCGCTCTACCACTGAGCTAAATCCCCAACCCCTCTCTGGTTCTTGAGAAAGTGTAGTGGCTGTGAATAGCCTTTGTAGGAAATTCCCTAGGGTCCTGATAGGTGGCCACTGGGCGTGTCCATCTAAAACATTCTGGCTACTGGGAGCTGAGTTTAGGAATCAGGGAGGGAGGGGGCATCTACAGAAAGGAGGAAAGCTGTGTGTTCCCTCAGTGTCCCTGGTCAGAGCGGGGCTGGAATAAAACAATGAGAGGGAAAAGGGAGGCTGGGGCGTTGGTCTGTGGGATCTACTAGCAATGGGGGGCAGGGACTGCAATGGTGGACTCCTGGAGAGCTGAAAGTGAGACTGGGCCTGGTTGTGAAGAGCCTGAGGGACGGGAAGATGTATAGTCGTCCTACCTGCTTCCCGGGTCAGAGGAACGTGTGGGCTCCCAGGTGTGCTTATGTATGTGCTTTTGAGACCGCCTGGGCTGGCCTGGGACTCACTGAATTAAAACTGCCTGCCTTTGTCTCCCAAACTCTGAGGACTGTAACACCTCCCAAGGGACCTTTATTATTTAAATGAATTTTCTAAATCTGGGGCTTCTCTGTTTGTCCCTCAGCCCTCTCCTACCACAGTTTCTCCCTTTAGAACAGTTTGTGTTAGCTGCCAGGATGCCACAGCTTCTATTTTAAATGTATGTAGGGAATGAAGAGAACTAGTCAATGACTTCTGCATCATAACGTGGTGGCTTAGAACAGCAGCCATGAGTTGGCACCCAGTTCTGTAGAGTGCAGGCCTGAGTAGCTGCTCCTGGTC
Source organism: Rattus rattus (assembly GCF_011064425.1). Taxonomy (NCBI): domain Eukaryota; kingdom Metazoa; phylum Chordata; class Mammalia; order Rodentia; family Muridae; genus Rattus; species Rattus rattus. The sequence goes on from NC_046170.1 coordinate 4,398,243, forward strand.
CTGTATGTTGGACCTCACAAGACTATAGTCATGGTCAGCTGATGGCATCTCATCTGAGGCTTACTCCACTTGTTGGCATTCAGTTTCCTGTAGCTGTAGAATCCATAGAACATCTATTTTCCCTCTGACATCCCATTGTAATGTTTTTTTTTTAAAGATTTATTCATTATATATAAGTACACTGTAGCTGTCTTCAGACACACCAGAAGACGGCATCAGATCTCATTACAGATGGTTGTGAGCCACCAAGTGGTTGGTGGGATTTGAACTCAGGACCTCTGGAAGAGCAGTCAGTGCTCTTAACCTCTGAGCCATCTCTCCAGCCCATTAATGTTATTCTTTTACATCTGATATTTTGCCATGGTTTTGTGGGGTTTTTTGTTTGTTTGTTTTATTGTTTTTGTTTTACTCTTAGTTTCTTTGATAGTTTCCTATGTGGCTTAGGCTGGCCTTGAACTAGCAATACTTGTGCTTGCACCACACCTGGAAGGAAACTTTTCAACTATTTTCACAGAGCAAAATTTTTAAAGTTTTAAGCAAAGCATGGTGGTACACCAGCCCTCTGGAGGCAGAGACAGGTGGATTAAGTTCCAGGCCTGCTAAGGCCTAATTTTTTTTTTTTTTTTTAGGTCACAGAAGAGTGAGAAAAAAAAATACAGGCATTTTTCATATATTCCCCGTCTCTGTCTCACACACGCCTGCCTGGCCTCCTCCAGTATCAACACCCAATAATGTTCCCATGATGAACCTAAACTCAGACTTCTTTATCTCTCCAAGTCTATAGTATACGTAGTTTTTCACTGGTATCCATTCTACAAGTATGGAAAATGCTGTCTCTTACTGTAGTGTATCACAAGGTACTTTAAACTACCCTAAAAACAGTTCTTCACCTGTTCACCTCACGCTTTTTTTCCTTCATATTTTGCCTTCTTAAGAGTGCCACATAATTAGTATCATTTGTAGGTGGCCTTTTCCGGTTAAAATGTTAATTTGTCTCTGGTCTTCTCTGCTCTAAGTAGTGTTCTGTTGTCAGGTTGAACAACAGTTCGTTTGTTCACCACCAGCTTATGCAGTTGAGAATCAAGCTTCTGTAGACATCCATGTGTTTATTTTATGTGGAGAGACGTTCTCAGTTCCAGTGAGCAGATACCAAGAGGCATGAAGGACTGTCTGTGCAATGAAGTGCATTTAGTTTGTGACAACTTTACTGTCCTTAGAGTGGATATCCGGCCACACCTTGAATCCATCTAGTACCCTCCCTAATCAGCTAAAGTTTTAGCGGGGCAGGCGCAGGCAGTGTGGAGCAATAGAATCTCCTAGCTAGTAACTGTACTGTTATGCTAAACAGACCCCTCCCTCTGAGTTTAGAGCCCTCCTCCCCTCCAGTCTGTAAAGGCATCTCCTTTGTTCTTGGCTCTTTCTGTCGCAGCTTCCTCCTTCGTAGGTGGCCAGAGTTACTAGAGGATCTGGAAAGGTTATTTCAAACCTCCACCAACCGAGAGCTACTGTCCTTCCACGTCCTCGGAGCAGCGTGTGTGGCCAGTTTTCTGAATGGTATCTCAGTGTTTAAGGCGTGCTTCTCTGATGACATGAATTTTTTTCATCTGTGTATGTGTACTGTCAGCTTATCTTTCCTGGCAAGGTGTCTTTTAGCTTTCTCTCGGTTTGTATTATTTTCTTGTTGATTTGGGTAACAGTACCTGATCAGGTAGGTCTTATGCAAGTGCTTTTCCTAGTCTGTGGACTCATTCTTCTAACAGTGCCATTTGCAGAACCAGTGAGTCTCTTTTAAAAGCTGAGGCTGGCCTTCAACCCCTGATCTTTCTGCCTTTGCTGCACAAGTTTGAATTCAGGCATGTACTATACGTACCCAGATTAATTTTTATTTTAAGGAAGTCCGTATAAGTTCTTTCTGGTGGGGCTTAAACCTTTGGTATCTTACCTAAAATATCCCAGGTCATGGAGGTTCTCTGCTGTGTTATCTTACAGTTCTTGGGGGTGGGGGGTACATGTTGCATTTGTCAGGTGTGTATGTGTGAGGATAACTTTCAGGAATTGTTTTTTTCCTCCCATCAAGTGGGCTCCAAGATCAAATTCAGGTCCTCAGGATTGACAGCAAGTACCTTTACCCCCACCCTAGCCATCTTGCTGGCCCTTTAGTATTTTATGTAAGCCCATTTTGAGATAATTATCTTGAAGGGTATAAAGTCTGTGTCAAGGTCTTTTTGTTGTAGTGATGACATTTTCCACCACCTTGTGACTATCTAGTTCCATTTAAATAGGGTCTCTTCTCTGTTGTGTTCCCTTTGTTCCTTTGGCAGAGATCATTTGAGTGCATGCATTGCTGTAGATCTGGGCTCTCTGCTGTGCTTAAATGTTCTTGTGCCAGTCAGTACTGTGGTAAGGGATGCCCATTGGATACTCTTTGAGGACCGTGATGCTTCTTCTGGGTCTCTTACCTCTGTCTACAAACTTTGATTCCGTTTGTCATAGCTCCTAAATAAGTTGGTAGGTTTGTCTTCTTTTGTTTTTGTTTTGTTTTGTGTTTTGAGACCAAGTCTCACTGTGTAGCTCCTACTGGCCTGGCTGGAACTCACAGGGGTCTGCTTGCCTCTGCCTCCAGAGTGTTTTAAGGGCTCACCTGAGAAAGCAGGCCTTCCTTATGCAGGAAAACCTTCCTTCTGATTGATAAGATTCAGATCTCATTCTGTATGCACAGTCTTCTCCACCCTGTGATACAATAGACAGGAACCAGTACCTTTCTTATTTAGCACCTTGTTCACAAAAGGACAGATATAAGACATGCGCACCAGAAAGCCTTGGAAGACATCTTAGAATTCCTCCTATCACAAAAACAACATCACAGAGCACTTGCTGAAGTGTGGATGTTGTATTTATAAAAGATAAAGAAGGGGATTATGTTCTGTAGAGATGTGGGGAAGAGGGTGCCTCAGTGGGTCCATGCTTGAGGCACCCCTTCCCCCAGGGACCAGCCACACGATGGTATAGAATAGTTTATTTGGGGCATGGCGAGGGAGTTAAGAGGGTAGCAGGGCAGAGAGAGAGAAGAGTAGAAGAGGAGAGAAGTAGAGGCCGGCCATGAGCACGTGGAGGGGAGGGGGAGGGGAATGGGGAGAGAAGGGACAAAGGGGAAGAGGGGAAGAGCAAGAGAGTGAGGAGGGGGCCAGCAGCCCCTTTTACAGTGAGTCGGGCACACCTGGCTGTTGCCAGGTAACTGTGGGGTGGAGCTTAGACAGAATACTGACATCCCCCGTTTAGGTTTAACTAAAAAAGAAAAATTAGAAAGGTGAAGGTGGAGCAGGAATAGGGCGGTCGTGATCTCTGACTGCTTCCTGCTTGTCTTGGCGCCATGTGTCTCTAGGGAACCTGGAAAAGTGGGTCTGGGATGTTTGTCCAGTCTAAGGAGAGTTGGCTGTTTCCTTGTTGTCCGGGGTCTGTGGAACCATCTGAGGAGAGGTCAGGAAGAACAGGTCCGATAGAAGTGTCTGCGTCTGTGAGGAGGTTGAACATCTGGAGGTCACTTCTCTGCAGCTGTCCTGGGTGTAGTAAGCGCCTGGACTTGACAAGATGCTGAAACACACATATATATTTATTATAGGTAGAGAATAAGAGGGGTTGGGGATTTAGCTCAGTGGTAGAGCACTTGCCTAGCATGCGCAAGTCCCTGAGTTCGGTCCCCAGCTCCGAAAAAAAGAAAGAAAAAAAAGAGAATAAGATTAATTGCATTTGGGAGAAAAGAAAATTTTCTTATGTGTACATTCGAAACCCAGAGGAATCCCCTTTGGAATAGGTAGTAAGTGGGAACCTTAGGCAGACGTACTTATCTGGGTGGAGTCTATTTGGTCTGAGTGGGTTTCTTGTAGCTTATAAGTTTACAAAAGAGATAACAGCATGAGTTAACAACATAAACATTCTCTAAGATGAGCTTTTTGTGGAGCAGAGGGAACAAGAATGCGTGATTACAGTTGGATCATAGAGTGGTGAGTTTAGGTGAGGAAGTAACCGATTACATCTGTGTGCTCACCTCTGAACTAGTTGTTAGAAACTGCATCTAGAGGTCTGTTTCTTAGTGTTAACCTTAGCTGTCGGTGTAGTCAGTCTGGGGAGTAACCTAGCAGTTGTGTATTGTTAAACGTGACAGCGTCCATCAGCCAACCGTTCCCTGTGGGCTCTGGTCTTCATGACAACCTGGGCACAGTCAGTCTGGCGTTCAAGCCCAGAAGATGCAGAGCTTTCTCTGTGGAATGATACTCGTGACATGAGAAATGACTTGCCTTGATTTAGAGAAATCATTTGACTGACCCCACCTTTGCGTTACCGTATGGTACAGAATGTCTTTGCATGCTAGACCAGTGCTCTTCCAGTGGGCTGTCACATCAAACGTCTACGTTTTATTTAAAGAAACTAAAACTCAGGAACATGAAGCCATTTGTGTATCTGGTGCTTAGTTTGTTTAGTTCCTGTTAGTCTCCAAATTCTGCCAGTTGTTGTTTTGGTGTTTCAAGACAGGGTTTTTCTGTGTAGCCCTGGCTGTCACTCTGTAAATCAGGCTGGCCTGGACTTGGTGATCCACCAACTTCTGTCTTCCTCCCAGTGCTGGCATTAAAGTCATGCACTACCACCGACCTTCAAATTCTGCATTATTGTGTCAAATGTATATCCTATTGATAGGTTATTTCTGTGCCGGTAAAATGAGCCAGTTTAAGCCAGATTAGATTATATGTGATAGGTTATTTATCTGCCATTGGTGAAATGAACCAATTTAAACCAGATCCGATCATATTAAAGGCAAAGTTTTGGGGAAGCTGCTCTCAGGCAAGCAAGTTCACTGGCCCCAAGGACCGGGGCTACGGGAGTCACCATAGGGAAAGGTGGGTGGGGGAGGGAGAGAAAAAGAGAAAGGGGTGTATGCACAGAGAAAAGGGGGGTGCAAAATGTCTGGATTCTATAGGAAGGAGCCTCTGGGAATGGGCAGCCCAGGGACTGGGAAGTTCAGGGTTGGGGGCAGGGTATGCAAGGTAGGGAATGAGGGGTACTGGGAGAACCTGGGGGCCAGATCTGCTTTGGTATATAAAATATGGACCTCAACCCCTTGTCCCTGAGTCAGAAACCAAGCAATCTTAGGCAAGTTTTATTGGGAAGCTGCTTTTGGGTAAGTTCACTGGCCCCAAGGATGGAGGCCAGGGAAGTCAACTGTGGGGGGAGGGAGGGAGGGCCCAAAAGGTCTGGATTGTCTGGGGAAAGGGCAACCCAAACCCTGTGCTGAAAAGTTCAGGGTTGGGGGCAGGGTATGCCAGGTGGGGACTGAGGAATGTTGGGAGAACCTAAGACAGGTCTGCTTTGATATGTAAAATATGCACCTCAGTCCTGGAGAGCAGCACGGTCCACGGTCCTCGTGCCCTCGGTCTGCTGAGTCCTGGGCTTGTGTGACTCACCCCACTCTGGTACAAATCCTTTTATTGCAGCGTGTAAGGAAAGCCGTCTGTTTTTGTGTGCTTACTCAAGACCAGCCTTGTAGTAGACAGCACGGCTGGATAAGAGGTGGTGGGCCTTCAGAGGCAAAGTTCCACATGTTCCCCACAGTCGATCCTCTTCCTGAAGGATCTGAGATTCAAGCTCTTTTTACTAAACCATTACCCAGTATAATTATTTGATAAATACCAGTTTGTTTGCTATTTATAATGAATAAAGTCCTCTCTAACACGGGAATTCAACATATGACTTTGGACATTGACCAAGAATTATGATTAATTTTATGAAGGTACTTTATCTTAAGCTCTACGTGGTTTTGAGGCAAGGGGGAAAGTAACTATTGCCCTGTGTTTAGACAGCACTGTTAGAGGTTAGAATCCCTATTGCAAGGCCTGTGGTATGGCCCAATGAGGGGGAAAGTTTCCGTATTCATATTCTTTCTAATGTTCTGCTAAATACTGAGGAATTAGTAATGAGATAGCTTATGCAGGAGGGGAGATCGGGTAATGTACAGACTTGTACAAATTATCTGGGTGGGAGAGGGGTTAGCGTGCAAATAGGTGAAGATAGACTCGTGCACGGTTAGTTCAGGTAAGTGTTGATGAGCAAGGCAGAAAGCTTTCCCTGCTTAAACCAGCAGCTCTGTGAAGTGACATTGGGGGGGTGGGTGTTGTTACTTGCGTTTTAGTCACAAGTCTGACTCTGACCCTTAAGGCAAAGCAGATCACCATAGTTTGAAGCTTCTACATGAAGAAAGTGGAGAGGGTTTTGGTTGGTTGGTTTCCCTGTTATTCTTTCATTTGGTTTTGCGTTTCTGTCAGGTTTCCATGGTTTTTTTTTTTTTTTGTTTTTTTGTTTTTTTGTTTTTTTTTTTTTTGGTTCTTTTTTTTTCGAGCTGGGGACCGAACCCAGGGCCTTGCGCCTTCCCTAGGCAAGCGCTCTACCACTGAGCTAAATCAACCCCTTCCATGGTGTTTTGTTGAGAAAAGCTAGATTGAAAACACTGGGCAGTGGTGGCACTCCCCTTTAATTCCAGCACTGTAGGGGCAGAGGCAGGTGGAGCCCTTAGACATAAGCCCCTATCTACAGAGTTCCAGGACAGCCAGGACTAAACAGAGAAACCCTGTCTGAAAAGCCTAAATAGAAAAGAAAGAGAAAGAAAAGGAAGTCATGTGATTTTGATTCTCCAGCATGAATTAGTCTCCTCCAAAGAGGACGGAGATCTTGTTAGTAATTGATGCTTAAAGAAATATGCAACATGGGATTTTTACATATGAAAGAAGGTATTCATAGATGTTTAGCATGTGGTCTTTACCTCCAAAGTTAGATCTGATAATTAACCTGAGTAATAGGTAACATGGATTAAAAATTAAGTTATCCTCTTCAGGGAGGCTGTTCATAGCTGGAACTCTTCTGTGACTGGAGAATGTTGAAAATGTACTACTTGTGTCCTAATCAACTTTTGCCTTCTTCTATTTTCTTTGTGGCACTAGCCGAAAAAGAAGAACATGTCTGCCTACCAGGTATTCTGTAAGGAATACCGGGTAACCATTGTGGCTGACCATCCAGGTATAGGTAAGAACCTTTCTGAGTTTGGGGTTTTTGGTTTTTTTGTTTTGTTTTTACTTTCTACTCTCTGAAGCAGGGCATTTGATTATTTGATCACTGGGCACCTTCCCCCTATAGCATTAGAATACAAATTGAAACCAGCTGCAGTGGCCCATAGTCCCAGGAAGGCTGAGGCTGCCACCACAGCTGAGGCTCAAACAAAAGACAAATGTATTTCCTGAGTTCTGCACATCCTTTAGTTTACCGTGTGTGTGTGTGTGTGTGTGTGTGTGTGTGTGTGTGTGTGTGTGTGTGTCTCAGTGTGTGTGTGTGTCTGTGTGATTGCATGTGTGTGTGTATGTGTGTGTTACCTCCATCAATTGCTCTCCTCATTTTTATTATTAGAATTTTGTTTGGTTTTGTTTTCTATTATATAGCTCTGGCCATTCTAGAACTAACTTCCTGTGTAGATCAGGCTGTTCTTGAGCTCACAGAGCCACCTGCCTTTCCCTGCCTGGGATTAAAGGTGCACCACTGTGTCTAGCTCTTCCTTATTTTTTGTTGAATTTTATGTATTATTTTGTCTGCGTGTGCACATGCATGTCAATGGCGGTCAGAAGATAACGTGTAGGATTGAGTTCTCCAAACCATGTGTGTGATCAAACTTAGGTTCATCAAGCTTAGTGGTGAGTATCTTTACTCTCGGAGCCTCATCTTACTTTTTGAGGCAGGGTCTCTCATTTATCCTAGAACTCGTCTATTCTGGCCTAGAGGGTTAGTGAACTCCAAGGTTCCTTGTATTTCTGCAGTGCTAAGATTCTAGTCGTGCACTGCCACAACTGGCTTTCACATTCTTGTAAAATTTTGCATTTACAGTTTTGGGGAATCTGAATTCAGATTGTTGGAGTTATATGACAAGTACTATACCATAGAGCCATCTTCCTAGTGTGTATTTCTTAACCATAAAAGAGGAAAGTATAAAGTAACCTCTGGGCTGGGAAGACTAACCTAAGAAGATCACAGGTTTCAGACCAACCAGGGCTGTACAGCAAGATCTTGTCTCAAAGGAAACAAATGAAAGGGGGGCTGGATAGCTCAGCGGTTAGAGCACTGACTGCTCTTCCAGAGGTCCTGAGTTCAATTCCCAGCTACCACATGGTAGCTCACAACCATCTGTAATGAAATCTGATGCCCTCTTCTGGTGTGTCTGAAGACAGCTACAATGTACTCATACAAATAAAATAAATAAATCTTTAAAAAAAAAAAGATTCCCCAGTTTAAAAAAAAAGAAAAAAAGAAGCAAATGAAAGAGCGTGGGCATCCTTGCACATGCGTGTAGGAACGTGCATGCTCTTTCCAAGAGCACAGCCTTCTCCCTGAACTCCCTGTGTTGGTTCTTGTCTGTGTAAGCACTTAGATGAGGGACCTTACACAGTTCACTTTATGTCACAGTCTCCTTGGGTTTATGTAGAAAATGGCTTTCCACTCTACAAAGGTGCTGTGAAAAATTAGACATTGCCAGGCATGGTGTGACAGCCTTTAATCCCAGCGCTTAGGAGGCAGAGGCAGATGGATCTCTTGAGTCTGAGACCAAGGCCAGGGCTGTACAGAGAGACCCTCTCTCAGTAGATGAAAAAAGAAAAAAAAAAAGAAATTTGTTCCACCAATCCCTTTTCTAGTGTCTGCTTCCCCAGACTTCTATTTTCTTACAGTTCTGTTTTGTTTGTTTGTTTGTTCTTTTAACTCTTTTATATCAGATTTTGGGGAACTTAGTAAAAAATTGGCTGAAGTATGGAAGCAGTTGCCAGAAAAAGACAAACTGGTGAGTATATCTCATTACGTAGTTTTCATTTTGTTTTACCTGCCAGTCACACAACCCTGAAACAGTGAGAAAGAAGCAGTAGCAGTGGTTAGTAGAGGACATGGCCACTGTCGTTGTCAGACTGTTCTTGCTATGAGGAGACTGACTTTTTCTACTGTTGTCTACCTTTTGTCCCCAAGCCAGACTTAAATAAAGTAAAAAGATCCGAGTTGATTAAAATATTTCTAAAAGAAAAATCTAAAGTTGCAGTGCCAGTCAGTCATAGTATTAGGGACTGGAGAGCATCACCTTCTAGATAAGAAAAGCCATCAGATTCCTTTAGCCAGACTCTGGATCTCCATTCTCATCAACCATTAGAGGTCTACTCTATGAAAAACTAATATGATTGATCTCAAATCTGTCTTAAAAAACAAAAAGAAAAGTCACAGACAGACAGTTACGTGATTCGTGCAGTCACATCCCAGCCAGTGTAAGTGGTAGTTATGGTGTCTTAGGATTCATTGCTGGGAAGTCACTATGACCAAGGTAACTCTTATAAAGACAAACATTTAATTGGGGCTGGCTTACAGTTTCAGAGGTTCAGTCCATTATCAACATGTCAGAAAGCATAGCAACTGGCATGGAGCTGGAGAAGCCAAGGGTCCACACCTTGATCTGGAAGCAGCCAGGAGGAGACTATCTTCTACATTGGGTGGAGCTTGAGCCCTACTTCAAAGCCTGCCTACACAGTCCTAATAGTGCCACTTCCCATGGGCCAAGCATATTCAAACCACCACATATGGGAACAAGAATTATCATTCTTTTGAAGATTATCATCATTTAAAGAATGGCTTTTTTAGATAAATAGCTCTTTTCCACCCAGATGGTTGTTGATAGCTTGCTGTTTTCCATTACCAGGCAGGTAGAGAGGAAGGTTAGGCACAGGACATTATTAGGTTTTCCACTGTATAACGTACATTTAACCTTAAAGTATTTTAACAGTACTGAGACTTGACCCTTAGCACTGAGAGTGGATGCTTGTAGCCCTGCATTTAAGTTATCAGCTCATCAGCCTTGAAGCCACTGTAGTGAAGCCACAATCCAAAGTTACTATTTGCCCCTCTCCAACCTCTCCCGGCTCCTTGCTCCCTTTGTTTCCTCTTTGCCTGTTTAACTCCCCGTGATCTGTTGCAGATCTGTTTTAACTCTCTGTGATCTGTTGCAGACCTGTTTAACTCCCCGTGATCTGTTGCAGACCTGTTTAACTCTCTGTGATCTGTTGCAGACCTGTTTAACTCCCCGTGATCTGTTGCAGACCTGTTTTAACTCTCTGTGATCTGTTGCAGACCTGTTTAACCTCTGTGATCTGTTGCAGACCTGTTTTAACTCCCCGTGATCTGTTGCAGACCTGTTTTAACTCTCTGTGATCTGTTGCAGACCTGTTTAACTCTCTGTGATCTGTTGCAGACCTGTTTAACTCTCTGTGATCTGTTGCAGACCTGTTTTAACTCCCCGTGATCTGTTGCAGATCTGTTTAACTCTCTGTGATCTGTTGCAGACCTGTTTTAACTCTCTGTGATCTGTTGCAGACCTGTTTAACTCCCCGTGATCTGTTGCAGACCTGTTTAACTCCCCGTGATCTGTTGCAGACCTGTTTAACTCCCCGTGATCTGTTGCAGACCTGTTTAACTCTCTGTGATCTGTTGCAGACCTGTTTAACTCCCCGTGATCTGTTGCAGACCTGTTTAACTCCCCGTGATCTGTTGCAGATCTGTTTAACTCCCCGTGATGTGTTGCAGACCTGTTTTAACTCCCCGTGATCTGTTGCAGATCTGTTTAACTCTCTGTGAACTGTTGCAGACCTGAAAACTCCCTGCGGATCTGAAGGCAGATCTGTTTAACTCTCTGAGAGGTTGCAGACCTGTTTTCTCTCTGTGATCTGTTGACCTAGTTTAAGTGATTGTTGCAGATCTGTTTAAGCTTATGTGATCTGTAGGCCTTGATGTCTAACTCCCCATGATCTGTTGCAGATCTGTTTAAGGTGATCTGTTGCAGACCTGTTTAAGTTCAATCTTTGCAAACCTGTTTAACTCCGTGATCTGTTGACTTTAACTCCCCGGGATCTGTTGCAGAATCTGTTTAAGGCTCTGTGATCTGTTGCAGACCTGTTTAACTCCCCGTGATCTGTTGCAGATCTGTTTAATCCGTGATCTGTTGCAAACAGGATCTGTTGCAGACCTGTTTTAACTCTCCTGTGATCTGTTGCAGACCTGTTTAATCCCCGTAGATCAAGACCTGTTTAACTCCCTGTGATCTGTTGCAGACCTGTTTAAGTGATCTGTTGCAGACCTGTTTAACTTGATCTGTTGCAGACCTGTTTAACTCCCAGTGATCTGTTGCAGACCTGTTTGATGTGATTTTGCAGATCTTTTAACTCCTGATCTGTTGCAGACCTGTTTAAGCGGATCTGGGCTGGATCTGTTTAACTCCCCGTGATGTTGCAGACCTGTTGATCTGATTAGCTGTTTAACTCTCTTGATCTGTTGCAGACCTGTTTAACTCTCTGTGATCTGTTCAAACCTGTTTTAACTCCCCTGACTTGTCACAGACCTGTTTTAACTCCCGTGTTCCTGGACCTGGCTCTGTGATCTGTTGCAGACCTGACCCTTGGATCTGTTGGGTACCTGCACACAGGATCTGTTGGATAAGCAAAAGGCTGTATCTGCAGCACAAACAGAAAATAGTCATTACTGTGAAAAGACACTGAAGGCACCATGGTCAAATTTCAGACATCCTCTCTTCTGCTTTTCTAGAAGGTTGTCAAGCCTTATAAAAGAAGTCCTTGATGTCTACCACAATGCTTTTTGCAGCTCATAGTAGTTCAAATTCCTGAAACTAAGAAGCCATTGATGTGACTGCTCATCCAGAATCTAAGGGAGAGGGCCTCTGCCTCATGGAATCCGCAAACAGGAGACAGCAAGGTGCCAGCACAGAGCAGTACAGCAAATAGTAGGGTTCCCTGTTTTCAGATATTATTTAGAATCCTTTGTGTTCATTTAATTAGCCACACTTTTACCTAAAATTGTTTTGTTTGGAACCCTGACCACAGCTGGGTAAAAAAATTTGCTAAAGCTTTGCAAAGGAAGTCTGTCCAAATCCGTTCTCAGACTTGTTTAGCAGGCTATAACCCATCCAGCCCTCTCCTGACCTTTGTGGGTGTTGCACACATGTGGAAAGAAGTCAAGATACCTGATCGCTAGGTTTCAAAAAAATTCAGCAGAGGGCTGGAGAGAGGCATCAGGTGGTTCCATCACTGACTTCCTCAGCTTCTTCAGAGGTCCTGAGTTCAAATCCCCAGCCACCACAATGCTTTTGGCCTCAACCAAATCTGTAATAGCCCATTGATGTCCTCTCATCTAGTAAGTTTGAAGAGTCCCTCAGCCAACATTGGACACCGCCTGCAGGAGACAGAGGTGAGCACAGAGCTCATCAGCAGGGTTCCTGTTTCTTATATTATTTAGATCCATGTGTTCATTTAACGAGCCACTACTTTACCTAAAATTATGCCATGGAACCCACAGTGCGGTAAAAAATTTGTAAAGATTTGCAAGTCTGATCCATCCTGGATTATAGAGTTTATGGTTATACCATCCAGTCTAAAACAAATGAAAAAGTCAAGATACCAAGCTAGGTTTTAAAAATTCAGCAAAGGCTGAGAGATGGCTCAGTGGTTAGAGCACTGACTGCTCTTCCAGAGGTCCTGAGTTCAAATCCCAGCAACCACATGGTGGCTCACAACCATCTGTAATGAGATCTGACGCCCTCTTCTGAAGACACCGACAGTGTACTCATATGCATAAAATAAATAAATTAAAAAAAAAATGCCACGAAAATCTTAGTGAACACCCTGGTACTTTCTAAAAGCAGAATTGTTTAGTGCATGTTGTGTAGTTTGAAATGTCAGACAAGATTATACAGAGAGAAGAGGTCCCAAAATTCTCTGAAAATCACAGCATTCAGAAGCCAGAAGCAGGAGGATGATCTCAAGTGTGAGGTCAACCGGGGCCATATAGTGAGACCCTACCTTTGTGCTGGGGAAAAGCTCACAGGGCTCAACCCTACAGCGAAAACTACAGGTCCCTAAGGACTGCTGAGAGCAGAAGAAAGTCTTCACAGGGCGAGCATAGCAATTGGATGTCTATACTAACGGGTCAGCTCTGAGCATAGACCAGTGACATGCAGACTGAACTGTTGTGGTAAATATTCAAAAACCTTTAAACCTCTTATCCCATGCCAACGCCCGCAACCGTGGGGCTGCCTGGCACTGTGGGTATCTTTATCTCAGCCGCTCCACACTGCCCCCAAGGACTCTAACTCGGGTGGTACGGGGGCTGTTCGTTCCAGTGCAGCACCTTGCCACGCTGCTTTCTAGTGTTAGTTCCAGCGCCCATGGGGCCAAATGGAACTAACCATAATTTATCTCTGATTAGTATCTCTCCCAGAGACTCTCTGCTAGCCTCAAACCCCTGGTCCCAACTCCCCAGTAAAATCAGGGCTCGAGAAGTCCAGCGTGGGCTGGCCTATCACGGCTCCCTGCCACGGACTCCGCTCACATTCACAACAATCAGTGAAATCATGACTCAATAAACTGTAATTTATCAATCAGATTTACATATTAAATTCTCAATCCACAATACATCCTCACAGTGAACTCACAACCAATTGATAAAGATATAAGCCGCCCACCTAGATGAGATAAATTTGCCTACAGAAATCCATCCCAGCTGCCTTGGCAATTCAAGACCACCCAGATCTGGATCATCCTTCACTGTCTCCATCTTCTCTTCCTCCTTCCCCTTCTCTTGTGCCTGGCAAAAGCTTTGCCCCTGTCCTGTTCAATCGTGGCCTTGACCTAACTTGTGCCAGCCCTTACATGTATAATGACGTCACCTACACTGAATTAGGAGAAAAGCACCACCCCCCATATGCATAACAACAGTTAATGACTTTTAAAAGGCCATGAATTTGAAAGAGAATGGAGGGGAACTTGGGAGGGTTTGGTGGGAGGAAGGGGGGTGATTGTATTACAATCTCAAAAGATGAAAGATGTATGTTCACCTTAAATCCCAGCACTTGGGAGGCAGAGGCAGGCAGGTCTCTGAGTTCAAGGCCAGTTTCTACGTAATTCTAGGGCAGCCAGGCTACATAGAGTTTCAAAAAACTGAAAGAGAAAAAGAAAGAAAGTGGGCTGCAGAAAGGCACAGCTGCCCTCCAGCATCATAGATTTAGCTCCCCACAGCCGTGTGGTGGCCTGCAGCTGTCCCTAGCACCAGTGTCAGGGCATCCAAAGGCCCTCTTTAACCACGCACAAACGTGGGCCACAGACACACAGTCTTTGGTGTTGTTTAATTAAAGTCAAAGGAAGAAAAGGATGCAGACAATAAATGGAGCTGTTCTGTGCATGTAGGTTGTACGGTGCTGTGTACCTGACAGGAGTCTATACTTCTGAGCTTTAATTCACTTCTGACGCTTCTGCCCCTCAGCTCACTCAGTGCTGGGGCAGCTCAGTTCTCAGCTGGGAGACTTCTCAGCAGAAAGTTAATGTATGCCACTGAAGACATTTTAAGTTAGACAGTGTAGAAATATAAAGGCTAATGACTTGTTTTTATGCAAAACCTAAATTGTCATTCCATAGACAAAATGGCAAAAGCCACAGGTGTTGCATCTGTATCTGGGTTCTTTGGCTGGTTTCTAAAAAGGCAGCAGGTGTTGAAAAGAATGTGTGCATTCTTAAACATACTCAAATACCTAGATGGGTAAAAGTATTTTCAGAATAAAATAACCTGCAATCTTTATTGTATTTTTGCATTTAACTATTATTATATTTCCTTAAGAGTTGAAAATTAAAGCTTTATGCACCATTCATTGTCCACATTTTCCCAAATAGTTCTTTTTCATTTGGCAGAAACTTTTGAGTTCCTTAGGAGATTATTCCAAGAACTTACAGAGTGGAAAAATCTAAGTGTCTATTCGCTGTCTTCGGATGCTTTCGCAGTCTAACTTGAAAGACAGTTTTATGTGATTGACAGCTCATATGTGTGATTGACACACATATAAGAGCTGATCCGAGAGTCTGTGTTACAGCACAGGCTCCAGATACTCAGCTGCATGTCTAAAAGCACAGGGCTGGCCTCTTCAGGAATAGCGATGCCTCAGTGTTGACCTGGTACCTGAGGTGGCTACGACAGCTACAGCCCATGCAGATACAGATACAAGCAGATAACCATGCGGCACGGACACGGACGAGGTTACATCATGCTGTTCCCACAGCACATGCGGTTCAGATGGGAATTGAGGCTGAGCAGTGAGCACATCTGTAACTCTAGAAATGAAGAGGGAAGGCAAGAGGATCATGAATTTGAAACCAGCAGCAATAGCAATACATAAGAACAAGTAGTAGCAAACCCCGTCCTGCCCCCAAATCCTGAGCAACCATCACGGAACGGGAAACTGCATTTAAGGGTGGTACCATAACCAGAAGGGGAAACTGCATTTAAGGGTGGTACCATAACCAGAAGGGGAAACTGCATTTAAGGGTGGTACCATAACCAGAAGGGGAAACTGCATTTAAGGGTGGTACCATAACCAGACAGGGAGAGTTTGCACAGTCGGTTAGCCCTTACCATTTGTACCAGCCTTAATAAAACGTTTCATGTGCCAAGACATTCACCCTTTTACAGCCATGCAGGATTGGTGGCTTTTAATACGCTTCACAGTTTTGGACCCATAACTATCTCTAAGTCATTTTTGTTACTCTAGAAAGTAACTACAAGCCCATTAGCAGTTGTTTCTCATTGTATGTTTGTGTGTACGCACACATACACACACAGTACATAGTGTACCAATGAGTAGTACAAAAATGCAACGTCCATTGGAGGCCAAAGGAAGGCATCCATTTCCTTGAAGCCAGAGGCACAGGTAGTTAAGAACTACCATGTGGGTGCTGGGAAACAAGCCTGAATCTTCTAGAAGAGCAGCCTGTACTCTTAATTCCTGAACCATCTCTCCAGTCCCTTGACTTTTATCTAGTACACAGCCTAGTAGATATGTAACTTAAAATAGTTGAGGTTCAAATATATGTCACCTAACATGCATACCACACTGAGAATACTGATTTACATAGTTCATTAATGTAGACATTGAATATCCGAGCCTTTGTTATCACAAATTTACACAACTTTCAGTACCAAAAATAGAGCCGAACTGTCCTTCCCCTCCCGAAGCAGCTCTCCTGTGCTGCTCTTCGTAACTACAAGACTGTTAAACAGAGTGTCACCTAGGCATTGTACATGGAACTGTAGTTCTACTGCTAGGGGCCTGGCTCAGTGAGAGAAAGAGTGAGCAGTGTGCCAGCTTAGGGAAGCCAAAGGCCTAGAAGGAAGGGTGTGGGGTAGAGAACTAGAGAGGAAAGTTTCGAACAGAAGACAGCACATGCCTGTTACCCTGGAGGCTTTTGCAGAGGTCCATTGAGGGTTTAGGCTCCCAGCCCTACTTTAAACAGGTCTCAAGATGAGTCTTCCTGCTGAACTGTTGAGGCGGGGGCATACAGCACATAAGGTGGGAAGAGAAGACGAGATGTCAATGCCAGATGTCTTGGTGGACACTGAGGTATTTGTAGTTCCTGCTCTGGAGCTTCAGGGGAGTTTTTGAGTAGGGAGGGTGATTAGAGTCCCTGTTGGCCTTCTGAGCACATCTATTTCATGTAGCGACTGTAAGAGACAAGTATTGGGGAGAAAGTACAACAGCAGTGCAGTGTACAAGCCACACACTCACAAATGGTTATTGAGATCTTGCTTGATTACATGGGAGTGAATTCCAGTAGCCTGGGGGTCCAGCCTCTCACAGATCCTCTGCTGTCTACCCACACTGCCGTCTGTTACTGTGTGTTATTGAGAGGACATAAAAGAGAGTTGAACAGAAGAGCGACTGCGTGTGATTCAGTCGTCTGCTTTTCTTGCAGGGCATGGTAGCAGTGTCCGGAAGCTTGTCAGTGCTCCTGGACTCCATTATCTGTGCTCTTGGCCCTTTGGCATGCCTGACCACACAACTACCTGAACTGAATGGCTGTCCTAAACAGGTCTTGGTGAGTGTTGTTGTTGTTGTGATGGGGGTGGTGATTTCCCTTAACTTTTGAGGGCTGGAGCTTTTGGGAGCCAGAAAGCCTTACCTTAGTGAGCACTGCCAGCCACCACTCATGAGGCACATGGCGCTCCTATTACATACTGTCCACAGCACGTGACACTGTGTTATCAACCATTACATACTGTCCACAGCACGTGACACTGTGTTATCAACCATTACATACTGTCCACAGCACGTGACACTGTGTTATCAACCATTACATACTGTCCACAGCACGTGACACTGTGTTATCAACCATTACATACTGTCCACAGCACGTGACACTGTGTTATCAACCATTACATACTGTCCACAGCACGTGACACTGTGTTATCAACTGCATGGTCTCAGGGAAACTAGAAAACATGCCGTTCCCGAACAGTACTTTGGAGAGAGTAGTCCTGCTCACCCCGTGAGGGCAGCAGCTGACAGCAGCATTGCTGGTGTGTCTGGTCCATTTCTTTCCCATCTCTCCCCTGAGCATGACGCGTCTCAGGAACTGCAGTGAGGTGTGCCGCGGTTGAGCCCTTTCTCCTTGTTTGCAGTCAAACACGCTGGACAACATTGCGTACATCATGCCCGGACTGTGACCTCCAAGAAGCCTGGGACAGAAGACTGTCTACCCCTTCACTAGTTTATGTATATATGACTGTTCCAGATCTTCCACTGACCTCTGGGTGTAGGTTTTAAATTTTTATATCTATATATACATATATAATGTACAGTATATACATAGGATTATAACTACTTTGCTTTTAATAATTTTATGAAATGGCAAAGGTTTAGCTAAAAGGAAACTTTGGCATGAATGTGGGCTTGGAATTATTTTTTTGTGAAAAAAAAAATCTGCCTTAAAAAATCAGTGTAATTTGGGGACTAGGGGCTTATTCTGGGTGCCATATGTATCTCCTTGTAAAATGCTAAAATGTGATTTTTTTTCCAAGCTTGGGTTTGCCTGCAGACCCATTGCTGACCATTTGCCTTACCTGTCTTAGAATCAGAAGTGTAGTGAAGATCATGGGAGGAGGCCAGCTGACTACAGACTTTCCAACACGGGATAATCTGGGGGAGGTGGAGCTTAGGTGGACTGAGTAGGGGACTCATTCCCGTTCCTGCTAAAGAGGTATCTGTGTCTCCAGTTTTATTGTACCCACAGTACCACAGAGTCGTGGGCACCATCTATAGCCTCAGTGTGTGATTCTTGGCCGCAGAAAAATAAATACCTTAGAGAAACCAAAGCTGTTGGTGCCACCTGTTGAACCTGCTTGTCTGGCCAGCAAGGCTTGGTGTACAAAACACAAAGCTGCCGTCTTTTACTGGCGGCATTGGGTGCCCACCAACTCCCAAGAGAGTCTGCAGCTCAGCTGCCTGGTGGCTCTTGGTTCAGCTCTGGTTCCCCTGGTGGGTCCTTTGTGCTCTGCATTCCACACGGAGCTGGACCACAGAGAAGTCCTTGGTTCTCAGTAGGGTTATCTATATGTGTGTTTGAGTGTATATTTTAATTATGTGTATTTAACTCTTTAGAATTTCTTAGATTTTAATTTATCCTGTAAATTTCTGTACATATAATTTAATAACAAGCCTCCAGCAGCAGGAACATGTGGAGCATACAGATTTGTCATTTCTTAATGTCTGTCTAAAAGCCTCAAGTCGTCCATATGTTAAGGTGTTGTGACTCAGAAAGGAACTTCATGGCCCTCAATAATGTTAGGAAAGTGAAATAGAAAGGAATGGCACCATTCTAACTGCCCTTATTCCCAAAGAACCAGGCCTGCTTCCCATCAGAGAGAAGATATCTCAACACTCCAGGGTTGTTTGGAAACTTGGTGAGTTAGCCAAGGTAAACCCAGCTGCGTTAACCGTGCTTTCTTCCTCTGGCCTGGAAGAACAGGGCAGCATCACAGGAGACCTCTGGGGACCATGTAGCCAGCTGGCATCCTAGGTAACACCTTCCCATAGCCCGACTGCTGTCACGGCCGAGCTTCTCACAGGAGTTCTGGAGGCTCTGTCCCCATCTCAGCTCAGAGCAGTGCTGAGATGTAATCTGAGAAATGGAGACAGGAACAGGAATATGTGGGAACTGAAATCAAGCAAAGCAGAAATTTAAATTTGAGTTAACATGTCAGAACCTCCTTTGAACCTGCAGAAGTTTGCTGTGAGGAACAGCACCCAGGAGAGGCCAAGGAAGGCATGTATCGTATAGGAAGCAGCCAGTCCTCCATTGCCCTTGTTACAGACAGTTGTGAACTCCTGAGGAGAACGGGCTTTTTCGTGTTTGTTTTCCTCTGAAGCCTAGCCCTGTTGTATTTGTATTAAAGATTTGTACACATTTGTATAATAATCTGTACCTTGTGGTATTTGGTACTATTAGAGGAAAAACTTTGGATTCAGGCCTTCTTGCTGTTTTTATATCATTGTTTTATTTTGTTTTTTAAATAAATCCTAGTGGTTTGATCCAAATCCTATTACAGTTGTATAAAGAAACAAAATTTTGTACTTATATTAAAGATCTCATTTTTAATATTTATAGTCCAGTCTTAGCTGTCTTTTCCCTAATTGGGCTAGTCATAGTTGCTATAAAATTGTAAAACCTGGGGGATTTAGCTCAATGGTAGAGCGCTTGCCTAGGCCCTGGGTTCGGTCCCCAGCTCCGGGAAAAAAAAAAAAAAAATTGTAAAACCTGTCATTCACTCTACTCTACCCTAGCATTTCTCTAAAAGGGCGGGGGGTGGAGGGGGTTGAAGAGATGGTTCATTGGTTAAGACTATTTCCTGCTCTTGGAAAGGACCCAAGTTAGATCCCAGCATTCATTCAACCGAATGTAAGTTCAGTCCCAGAGGATCAGTTACCCTCTGTGGCCTCCTTAGGCACAGGCACACAAGTGCATACACCCACAAACCAAACATAATTAAAATTTAAAAGTTTTTAAACCAAAACCTGAAATAATGGCCAAGTTACCACATTCCTATCGATCCTGAGCCATGCAGCCCTGTGTCTCAGGTTGAACACACCTTATATGTAAAGGCTCTCAAATATCACTTTCCTATATTATAAAAGGGGAGAATCGGATAGGTGTGGCTCTAGTGCTTGGCAGATGAAACCATATACAATATGTTATTGGCCTACATCAAGAAGTATCCATCAATCTTTGTCAGGGTTGCCTGAAAATCCTATGCTAAAAAGTAGTTCATATCCCAGGAGCTTTCCAGAGTCTTGTCTATTTAAAAAAAAAAGGGATGTGATGTCACCTCCTTGTCTCTGAGTCTACAGCCACGTGGCCTGACGTGAATGTGTGCTAATACTATGAACACTGAAATGGAAATTTGGCCTTTCATGGTTAAGGAAAAAGTTAATGGAAATACAAGATGTTAAAAATCATAAGTAGCAAAACACAAATAATATTAAAGGCTTTATGTTGTAATGTACATACGCCTTTAATTCCAACACCCCTGAGATCTGAGTTTGAAACCAGCCTTGGGAGACTGTGTCCAAAAAAAGGGGATGCAGAGCACTGGCTTTTAATGTGACAAGGTCCTAGGATGAGCCCCAGCCCTGCCAAAAATGGAAGAGAAGGAAGTGAAATGTCCCATGGTACTTGTTTAATCTCAAGAGATTAAATGTGAGAGAATCAATTCCTCGTAAGTTTCGGTCTGACCTCTCTGTATGCACTATGGCACACACATACAGGATTTTTAAAAATTACAAATTTAAAACATAATGCCTGGCACTGGAGAGGTGGCTCAGAGGATAAGAGCAATGACTGCTCTTCCAGAGGTCCTGAGTTCAATTCCCAGCAACCACATGGTGCTCATAACCATCTGTGATGGGCCAGCGCCCTCTTCTGGTGTGTCTGAAGCCAGCAACAGTGTACTCATATACATAAATAAATAAATCTAAAAAAATTAAAAACATAATACAAAGATACAGCAAGGAAGAAGCAACCATCGCGGAATGCCTGTTGAGTGACTTTCATGTCATCTCAATACTCTGAAAGCATTACATTATGGACATTGGTCGTCCCACCACCACCTTTACAGATGAGGGGAACAGATAAAGAAAAAGCACTTTTCTGGTTTCCCAAGTAAGAGCCAAGGTGGATGAGGTGGCTTACCAGGTAAAGGAACTTGCCACAGTATGTTCAGTTCATTCTGTCTCA
Organism: Rattus rattus; assembly: GCF_011064425.1. NCBI lineage: Eukaryota > Metazoa > Chordata > Mammalia > Rodentia > Muridae > Rattus > Rattus rattus. The sequence goes on from NC_046170.1 coordinate 4,419,422, forward strand.
AAGGAGCACAAACCCAGGTCCTTGCCTCCTCTTTGGCAACAAACGAGTGGCTCTTGGAGCAGGGAGACATCAAATAGAAATTTCGAGTCCGACTTGGACAAGGAGGCTATCGTCCTCAGGGCTTGATCCCCAAGACTAAAGGCTAAGACGCTAATATTTTCGTGATCTTGCGTAACCTGACCCAGGTCTTTCCTTGGCCAGAGACCCAGTTTCCGGATGTGAAGACTTCTATGTGCGCCGCAGTGGAGCCTAGAAGTTTCGGGGGCGTGGCTTAGGAGCCAGCTCTCCCAGGCCCCGCCCTGGTGTGGCGTCAGCCACTGCCGAGGGGCAGCCCGGTAGGGGGCGGGGCTCGTGGCTGCGCCCCAGAGCCCCCGCCTGCCGGCACCTCCCCGCGGGCCGGCCAGCGGGTCACGTGACGGGTCGGCGGCGCCGGCGGTTGCTGTCACCTGATTCTGGGAGCTGGTGGCAGTGGTAGCCGCGGCAATGGACTTTCTCCTGGGAAACCCGTTCAGTTCTCCGGTGGGACAGCGGATCGGTGAGTCCCGGGAGCCGCGTGCAGTCCCGCCCCTGTGTGCCGCTCTGGCCTCGGCCCTGGGACCTGTCGGAGTCCACAGTCAGGGCAGGGAGGAGGGAGGCTAGGCTGCGAGGCTGGCGCGGCGCTCTGGGTTCCGCCTACCCTATGACTCCCACCTGATTGACAAGAGCACAGGCCAATCGGAAGTCTTATATGGGGATTGATGCTTGATGTAACCAATAGGCAGGAGAAGGAGGCAGTACTGGGCGGATGTGGCTCAGCCAATGTGTGCGTGCTGGGGTCCAGAGTAGAGGGAGAAAGTTTGGGTTAAAGGGACTGCTGTGGTGAGAAGGCGTTGGGCCGCGCCACCGCTGGGCGCGCGCAGGCTTAAAGCCTCTCCCGGGCTGGCGGCGCCTGGGTCATTCGCCGCGTCACCCGCCCCTCACATTCCGAGACGCCGGGGTATCTAGGTTCGGCCGCGCCTCTGTCCCCATGGTCGGGAGACTCGGGTTTATGTGACGTCGCCTCCTTGATGGTCCTCGCCCATAGTTTAAGGACCATGGCATGGCCTTGCTGGACTTGTTTGATCATTAAATGCATTAATAAGCGCGAGGCACTGAGGATGTTTCCTGGCACATGGCTAACGCCTGTCATTGTCAACGAGGTACCGCCTACTGAAGCTGGAGCCCATGGGAAGATGCCGGCGCCCAGCATCTACTCTCGGGCGAAGGCCAGCTGGCGACATTTACCCAGGAATGGGTGGTCTGGGCGTGACACACATCCCCTTTATCTGACCGCATTGTGAAATTATTTTTGATGGTTTTTTTTCGCCGTTGGTCCAGCCTGGGAAGGCTGGATCTGAAAGCCAAGGCTTCCCCGAAGTCGTTAGTCCAGCTGTGTTGTAACCACCACTGCAGCTGTTAGTGGCTCTTTTGAGGTTCTCATCAGTTCTCTGCAAGGGAACTCTGGCGCCTGGAGCCCAGGTGCTTCACAAAAACCCCACCATAAATCGTTGTTTGAGACCCGGAAAGAGAAGGCAGCCCTCTTCTCAGATTTCTTATGTAGAGACAAAGGCAAATTAGTCTGGCCTTCAAAGCCAGCCTGAAAGTCCAGAGACCTGGATAAGCTCATTTGGGTTTAAGATGCCTTTCAGTTCAAAGCTCAACGTCTCTTCCTGCCCTGAAAGTTTGCCTGCCTCGGGCAAAAAATACTCCTGGATAAGAGTGCTGCTACATCAGTACCTCGGAGCGCTGACTAAATCTCACTGCTGGACCCTCTGCCTTGGGGTTCATGTCAGAATAGGTTGGAGCGATCCAAGACTCAGATGGGCAGGTGTAGGGTTCCCAGTCATGTTCTTTGCAGTTGGCTGGGAGAGCAGCTCCCACCAGAAGCGGCCGGTGGCTCACATCTGTAATCCTACACCCAGGAGACTAAGACAGGAGGATTGCCACAAAGTCCCAGGCTAACTGGACTCTGAAATTCGTTGCAGGGCAGCATAAGCTGCAGTGTAAGACCCTGTTTCAAACAAAAACACCAGTCCATTCCGTCCCGTGGCCCTTCCCTTTACTGAGAGGAAGAGATCAAGTTCTACAGAAGGAAGGGGGTGAAGACTGAGGAGCCCCCAAAATCCAGTGCAGTGCGATGAGATGGCAAAGCTATAAAAGAGCCAGGGGTGGTGGTACAGCACTTAGGAGGCTGAAACAGGAAGATTTTGCCTGGGCTACAGAGAGAGACCCTACCTTGAAGAACAACAGCAGTGTTCCATACTCTTCTGTGTGTCAAGATAGAAGCACTGGAGGTTGAGCCTGCATTGGTTTTTTTGAGACAGGGTCTCTCAGTGTTGACCAGGTTGGTCAGGAGCTTCAGGCCTTAAGCAGTCCTCCCCCATCAGCTTCCAAGTGGCAAAGACCTGACTGGCTATGATGGTTGGTGGCCAGGTTTTAGCTGCTTGTATTCTTATAGCCCAGGCCCCTCTTTGCTGCAGGAGTAAAGTGGAATCTTCTCAGGTCTGCTGACCTCCTGCCCTAAGAGTGGAGTGTTATAGGATTGACATCCTAGGGGATAGCAGTCATTCAGTGGTGCTAATCAGGGCCCAGTGTCACTGGCCTCACAATTCACATACACCTTGTCACTTGGCTGGTCTCACTGTCTGGAAATGTCTGCTGCTGTGAGGAGCTGTGCTCATTCCTGGAAGCACTGGGCACCACCTCCTCCCTGAGGCCGTGTCCCATCTCCTGACCCAATCTCTGCTCTTTTGTTCTGTCCTCAGTCTGCTTCCTGTAGGCACAAAACAGCTCTCACCTCAAGGGAAATCAGAGATACTTCATTCTATCCCCGGACCAAATATGAATTGCCATGACCCAAGAATACAGATTTGCATCACCCCAAATAACGTGGTCCAATGTGGAAATGGTTTCATGATATTTTTTGTAGTTGCAGAGAACAAAAGCAAGCCATAAACCAGACACTCAGGTTACAGCAAAGCATGAAAATCTAGGCTACATGTCTCAGGTGCTAGCTGATGACATTACTAAGTTTGGATTGGTAGACACTAGTTTTCTATTAACTTATTCCAAAAGGCGTTACCTGGTAGTCACAGAAATGTTAGGTCAGATACAAGATAAGTAATAAGTGGTTACTAAGGGTCTAAAGCCAGGTAATTTGTCTCAAGATCTGCAGCATTCCAACTCTCCGCCATCACAAAGTTGTAGTCAACCTTCTAACATCTTTAACCCAGCTGTAGCTTTCGTGGGAACTTTAGTTTGTAAACTCTTGCCTGAGAGAGGTTATAAGGAAGCCAGTCCTTCAGAGAGTGCCTGTGCAGTGAGAGGGTATGGGAAACAGCTCCCGCCACCTCGTGTTCATCACACTGATGTATCACTGGCCCTGAAAGGCTGTCCCCAGCCTGGCATGAGTTGAGATCAGGAGCTCTCCTTCCCTTTCCTGATGCCTCAGCACCTAGAAGGAGGTGACCGGAAAAAAAGAAAAAAGGAAGGACATGGCTTGGTCTTGAGTATGGTGAAGGAGAAAGTTTATTGTAGATAAAAGGGAGAGCATAGCCAGAAGCAAAGACCTCTGGGAGAATTGAGAGTGAACATGGGTGCGCAGCAGGGAGGGAGCAGAGCCACACCAAGAGGCCTGCAAAGTAAAAGGTACACGAAGAAGACCAGAGAACCACAGTTATTAGATTGTGTAGGGAAGGACAGCTGTGGGGAGGGGAGTCTAGGCTAATACGTGGGCTGGAGAAATTTAGGGCAGGGGTTGGGGTGTGCAGGACAGGAGGACCCTGCAACCGGCAGGGACTGAGGGATACTGGGAGAACCTGGAGGCCAGTTCGCTTCGATATGTTAAATAAGCACCTGTTCATTGGTCAGGAGTTTGAGCCTTAACTGGTGGGAGAGAAGCCTAAGTACTCAGGGTCACTTAAGACCCAGCGTTCTCCCTTACCTCTGAACACACCAGTCTACTCTGGTCCTAGCTTGAACTTATGTCAGCAGGACCCTGCAAGATTAATCTGTGTTATTAATCTACCAAAGATTATAGCATAATGGTGAGTTTTCACCCACCTCTGAGTCTCTCTAGGAGAGACCCACAAGGGCGGCCGCAGCCTGTGGCCCCCAGCGTCCAGTGGCCTATACCAGGTGGTAGCCCAGAGTCCTCTTTCAGATGTGTTACAAGGTGTGTCCAAGGACAGCCTGTGGCAGAGTTCTGTTTTTCTTTTCTGGCTGTCAGGTCAGATGCTTAGAAACCAGCTGCAGATGCCCCACTAAATCGGGCAGTTCCCGGTACCATTCCCGGAGAGTTAGGACACTGGCACTCAGGGCCTGAGGCAGGGCCTGGGAGAGGAGGGCAGGATAAAGAGCTGAGCCTGGCTTATTAGCATATACCTGAAATCCCAACACTCAGGAGACTGAGACAAATCAATTGCTATGAGTTTGAGGCCAGCTTGGACTACAGAGAAAATGTGTGTTTTCAAAGTATATGCACACTCACATACACACACATGTGCGCATGCACGTAGAGCTGTCCTTGGATTCCCAAAACCTACTCAGGCCCATAGACAGGAATCAGAAATGAATGACCAGTGTATCAGGGTCCTGAGGTTCCTTTGTAGCAGAGGTTGGAAACTAGGCCGTGTTAGAACTGTTGGGCTGGCTCCGGAGAGGTGCTCTTAGTCCTTGTCTGCCCCTGACTATAGCAGCCCTGTCTCCCATGCTCATCTATAGTGGAACACAGAGTACCCCCACTTCTCCTTCCCAAAGGGCTGGTGGACAGCAGCTGCAGGGTAATGAGAATGGGGAAGGGTTAGTGCTGCACGGCACAGAGGGGCAGTGTGCTATTCCAAGAAGAAGTCAGTGCCAGGTTAGGCAGCCAACCCTGGACCTGTCAGAGACTAACTAGGTAGAGGTCAAAGGCTAGGACTTCAGAGGACTCTCACATGACTATCAGGGTGGACTAGACCAGGCTTACTCTGCAAAGGACTTCACAGTAAATCCTCAAGGCTTTAGAGGCCATCTGGTCTCTGTTGAAATACTCAACAGGATCATTTCTGCAGAGCAGCCAAAGACAATAGGTAAAAGAATGGGTGTGGCCATGCTCCAATAAAACTGTATGGGCCGTGTATTTGAGTTCGTGTCATTGCCATATGTCATTAAACATCATTCTTCTCGGGTGTGGTACTGCACGTCTCTAATCCCAGTACTCAGGAGACAGAGACAGAGGCAGGCTGATCCAGGCCAGCCTGGTCTGCATAGTGAGACCCTATTTCAACACAGTGTTTACGTAGGGCTTTGCCTTGGCTGGACAAATACTAGTAAAGCCCAGGGTGACCTTGAGTCAGAACCCTAGCTTCGGAACTTGGAATAGGTTATTAACCTCACTATCTCTAGTTCCTCATCTCTACAAGGAGGCTAATAATAGCAGCTGTCAGGTGGGGTTGCTGTGTGTACCGTGTGTGGCATTTGAAGCACTTGGCTTGTGCCTGCCAGACCGGAGGCATCCACAGCTGCCAGCCCTGGGGATTCTTGTAGGTGGTGTCACTGGTCCTAGGGCACACTTAGTGGCCCAGCTAAGGGTAACAATGCAGGAGCCGACTCCAGTACAGCTTTTGTTTTGGTCTTTGTGTCATTGCGATGTGAGCAGTCACTGGCTGGGTGGACGCACATTCGCAGGCCGGTCAGGTTTCAGGCAGTAGGGTGGAGCCAGTTCTCCTGGGCATTGAAGGCTCAGCCTGACTGTGGATTGAGCTGGTGAATAGGTTTCGTTCCCACATGGAACACTGAGAACTAAGAATAAAATCCTGAATTTCTGGTCTCGGAGGTGGTGTTCAGGCAGCTAAAGTAAAACCCTTGGTGTGTAGCTAACTTGGGGCTGCCACTCAATAAGGATTCAGGACACCTAACTCTAGCCCTCTGATGGGGTTCTGATCTGGGCCAGTGCTCTCCAACTGCCACCTCCCTCTGCCACCTTGTGACCTTTTGTATCTGTGTGCCTCCTCTGTTCTTTCCACGGTGCTTTCCTTGGATTTGCTCATCCACGCTCCTTTAGTCCCATCCTCCATAACAATGTCCATGATGTCATGGCAGCAAGCACCTTTCCCTTCCCCCCAGCCGTCCCCAGCCTGGCGAAGGTCAATTCTAAATGACATTAATAACAAAGTAGCAGATTGTCCTCCATGGTGTGCGTGGTCCTCTCTCAATCAGTTGAAGACTTTTTCCTGGAAAGATTGGCACCCCCAGAGCAAGGGAAACCCTGCCAGCCAACACCTCTGACACTGACTGATTCTCTTCTGGCTTGAGAGTTTGGACTTACCAAGCCTCTGCAATCCTGTCAGTGCATGCCTTAAAGTTAAAATCAATGATAGTCTCAGTCTCTCTCTCTCTCTCTCTCTCTCTCTCTCTCTCTCTCTCTGTCACTCTCACTCTCTCAGTCTTTCACTTCTCTCTTTTTTTTAAAGATTTATTTTATTTATATGAGTACACTGTAGCTATCTTCAGACACACCAGAGGAAGGCATCAGATTCCATTGTAGATGGTTGTGAGCCACCACATGTAGTTGCTGGGATTTGAACTCAGGACCTCTGGAAGAGCAGTCAGGGCTCTTAACCATTGACCCATCTCTCCAACCCTCTCTTTTATTTTTTATTTTGTGTGTGTGTGTGTGTGTGTGTGTGTGTGTGTGTGTGTGTGTGTTGCACGGTATATGAATGCACACATATGTGTACAGTTTTGTGTGTATTTGTGTGCGTGTGTGTGTGGAAGTCAGAGGTCAGTGCTGAATGTCTTCCTGGATTGCTCTTCGCCTCTTTGAGAGTAGCTGTCTCATTGAGCCTGGAGCAATCCAATTTTGCAGACTACCTGCCCAGTAGCTCCTGATGTTCTCCTAGCTCTACCTCTCCAATGCTGTGGTCACATGTACACACCGAGATACCCAGCTTCTCATGTAGTGCCGGGGACGGGAAACCACTTCTTTATGTTCACACAGCAAGCACTTGACCACCAAACTGTCTCTTAACCCGTTTCTCCATTTCTCGGAACCCTAACTAATGTCAGAGCCCTCTGCACCTCCCGTACCCAGGCTGTCCTCACAGCTTGCACAATCGTGGGTTGGGTAGAGAGTCAGCCCATGCATGGTCTTGGTCCCTCCTGCTTGAACAGTTTAGGAAACTCTCCTTTGTCTAACCAAAAGTTTCTTCAGCAAGGACTTATAGTTAGTTACATCAACTTGAAAACTGTGGACTGAGGAAACAATACCCTCCATGAGGTATTTTAAGGTTTCTCTTGTGGCCTGTGGTTTAAAATGACAGGGGCGAGACAGCCAGGGTTTTAAGAAAGGACATTTCAGCAACTTAGGAAGCCGATAGAAGTTTCCAGGCTGGTCTGGAAAGAATCGTTCATTGGAAAGTAGGCTTCATAACAACTTGCTGACTAGAAAGAAAAAAAAGTTGGCTACTCTATATGACGTTAGAGTATGTTTTATGTGAAGGCTTGAAATTTTGGGCTGGTTTGTGGCTGGTATTTTGTGGTGAGTAACATTAGTTTTGGTGTTTATGCTGAAGTCAGTGGGTACAGCATGCTTAGTCTGCACACTTTGATCTCCTTCACACGACCCTCGGAAAGTGGGAACTTGAGGTACCCTGTTCCACAGGAGGAATGAGGCTTAACGAGTCCAAGGCTTCACTCAAGGTCACACAGCCGTCAGGGCCTACACTGCAAATTGTCTGTTCACATCCCATCTTTCTGGTTTCCCTCCTCACCACTGTCCCACAGGACTGAAAGGGACTGACTCACTGGCCCTCTCCGTGAGTCACAGGGCAATCATCTAGAGTGATGTGTGCACCGGTGGCTCCTGTATTCCCACCTCTTCCATACCAGTGTCCTCAGGGCAGGGAGCTCTGCTGAGGGCGCCAGAGCCTACAGGTCCCCCCAGCCCCCCAGGGACTCCTACTTGTGTTCAAGTAGCTAGGAATGAGTGGACAGGGACTAGGAAAAGCAAACAGTGTAAGCCAGGGCAGGGCGTCTGTCACAGTAGCAGGTCAGTGTGGTGTTCATGGATGTCCTAGAGCAGGTGCCACAGAACAGTGTCTGTTGTGGGCAGGTGAGTTGCAGCCATTTGTGGCTTCCCACACTGCACTTCCAGTTGCACAGCTAGTCTGCATCCCAGGGGTCGGTCACTCAGAGTGGTGCTGGCTGGGAAGGAACATGTCCAGACTAAGGAACCTGGACCAGGTGAGGTGGTGGCACACGCCTTTAATCCCCGCACTTGGAAGGCAGAGGGAGATGGATCTTTGTGAGTTTGAGGCCAGCCTGGTCTACAGAGTGAGTTCAAGGAAGGAAGGAAGGAAGGAAGGAAGGAAAGAAGGAAGGAAAGAAGGAAGGAAAGAAGGAAGGAAGGAAATAAAGAAAAAGAAAGAAACAAAAAAAAGGAAAGAAAGAAAGAACTCGGAATTTTCTGTCAGATTGGAATTGTAACAGGTAGCGGTGAGGGGTCAAGGATTGCCAAGTGGAGGTGCATCTTTTAACCACGGTGCTGTACGGGTGACAGTGCTGAAGATACAACAGCAGCATCACGCGGTCACTTAGCAAACTCAGGAGCTGGTGCCCGCAGATCTGCTCTTACCCTAATGGAAGAGACCAACTCTGTACCGTGTTCTGAGGAGTCTACTAGACACAGCTGAGAGTTGCGTTCTATGCAGAACGTTGGTGCAGGAGCAAGCAGGGAAAACTCAAGGTACCCAGGAAGCGATTCGGCCTTACTGCTGGGCTAGGAGTTGAGGGCCAGGGCCCAGTCCCAGACCACTTGAGCTTGTTCAGAAGAACAGCGGCTGAGTGAGAGCCGTCAGGCCATTGCATTACCGTAGGAAGCCGAGCTATGTGAGATTCAGACGTATCACAGCCTTGGGTCCTGACTGCCAAACTCCAGGAAGCTCAGGACACTGAATCCCTGCTATAGGTGGCACAGCACAGCCACCCTCCCACAAAGGCAGCCACTGGGGCCTGAGAGCAGAACCCACCCAGCCTGCCCTGCTTCAAGCTTGCCCTGCGTCAAGCTTGCCCTGCTTCAAGCTTGCCCTGCTTCGAGCTTGCCCTGCTTCAAGCTTGCCCTGCTTCGAGCCTGCCCTGCTTCGAGCTTGCCCTGCTTCGAGCTTGCCCTGCTTCGAGCCTGCCCTGCTTCGAGCTGCTGGCAGCAGGAAACCAATAGAGGCTGAGCCTTGCACACGTGTTGACCTCTCGGGAAATGTGGAAAGACGCAGCTTTCCACAGGCTGCCAGCTCAATAATGTCCTTCCCACAGGTCTTCCTTGTCGTGAGCATGGAGGCAGAGGAGTGAGTACAACAAACACTGGGGAGAGCAGCAAGGTCCAGGCTGTAGAACTGAGCTGCACACGTGACAGCCTGGAGACAGTGCACTGTCACACAAATATGCAAGGGCCCTCTCCTCTGCCACCCAGTTCTGAGCTGGACAGGGGGAGGGGGCTTTCAGCTGGCAGAGTAAAGCGGCCAGCACTCTGGGGTAGACGCTGTTCAGCATTGGCTAACACACCAGCTGGGGGGACAGGAGAGGAGGGTCATGGAGCTCTGAGTGTTGGTCATTTGATCCTTGTTTTCTGGTGATCTCATGGTGCTGGAGGAGGCTGGTGAGGTGATGGTTATAGATGGGTGTGGGTGAGGTAAGGGTGGAGTGTGGATCAACAAACTCATTTCCTCTTCTGCCCTACAGCTCATGTGCTGACTCAGCCTCCCTTTCTGCACTATCCGCCATAGCCTCCATTGGGCTGCACACTTGCTGGTAGTAGGGCCTGGTTGACCTTGCTCCCCAATAGCTCCCCAGAGTCTGGACATGTTTCAAGACATTTGGGGGGCATGAAACTGTGGCTACAGGTCTGGCTGAACCTATAATCCCAGTGGGAAGCAAAGGCAGGAGGATCAATACAAATCCCAGGCTAGCCCTGTCTACAGAGTAAGTCCCAGGCTAGCCCTGCCTACAGAATCAGCTCCAGGCCAGCCTTACCTATAAGGTAAGTCCCAAGTCAGTCCTGTCTACAGCAGTCAGTCCCAAGTCAGTCCTGTCTACAGCAGTCAGTCCCAAGTCAGTCCTGTCTACAGCAGTCAGTCCCAAGTCAGTCCTGTCTACAGCAGTCAGTCCCAAGTCAGTCCTGTCTACAGCAGTAAGTCCCAAGTCAGTCCTTTTTATATTAAGTCCCACGATAGCCATATCTACAGAGTAAACTCTAGGCCAGCCTTGTCTACAGAAGTCCCAGGTCAGGGGAGTAATAATAAAGCAAGATCCTTCCTTAAAAGAAAAAATAAATAAAAAACAGTGAGTGGGTTTGAGAAGCAGACTTTTTGGAGAGTGAATCTCTGCTTTGCAGCTTACCAACCATGTAGCTATGGACAAGTCTGAGCCCTCTGTTCCCCGATTCTAGCCTGGTTTGAGGGGAGTGAGTGCCACTATGTGCAGGCCATTCTCAGTCCTATGTTCAGTTCATATTGTGCCCAGTGAGCATGTCTGTGAACTGGGTATCTGGCTGCATGAAGGGTGACCCTCCATGCAGCACCAGGGATGGGAAAGAAAAAGGTTCAGGAGGTGGGGATTTGGTATTGACTGTTCCTCTCACTCTGAAGAATCCAGTCATGACCCTTGATAGCAGGAGCAATAGATAACTTCTCGACAGAAAAGAGTGCTAGCTAGAATTGCATTGAAGAGAAGGGCCAGCTAACAGTTCAGGCCTGGGCAGGTAGTGGCACAGGTCCAGAGTTAGCCCTGTCACAGCAGACCTAGCAGCTTCTGGCCTGTGCAGGTGAGGAGACAGCTGATATGGCTACAGGACGGCAGTTGGTCATAGCTGTAATGCTGTCTGTACTCCACTGAGCACCCACAGAATGGTTCCAAGGGACAGGAGAGCAGGGCTCCTCTGGGACCATGAGGGCATGTGTCCTGCCAAGGATTCTGGGTCACCACTGAAGATGAACAGGTCAGAGGCAGGGGCAAGCACCCAGCAACTGCCCAAGTGCATGACCTTTGTCCAAGGCTCATTCCTTCCTGTTGTCCAAAGATGTTTCTCACAGCCTTCACATGACGTCAGACAGTTGACATTGAGAAGCTACAGTATGAAGAAGGCAGGCTCAACCTGATCTGACATACAGACACATGACCCATATGTGAACGTCCTTGAGTTAGGAGGTAGGGCCAGCAGGCGGGGGCCACTGCCCAGATCAAGTCACTAAGTTGCCTCTGGGCAGAACATGGCTGCATCAGGCCCAGCACATGACCCGCTCTGATCCCAGACTGCTATTCCTGGGCATTAGCCAGCTTGTAATGACAACAGAGACCAGACTGGGAGACAAGAGCCCAGCAGCCCATGAAAGTTGGGGCCAGCAGCTAGAGGTAGAGGAGAGAATCAGTGATGCTCTGGGAAGCTGGTAAGGGTTTTTCTTCCCTTCTTAAAATAGCAAGTTACTTTCATGGTTAAAAACAAAACATGACAATCCTGCATTCCACACTTCCACCACACATCTCAGGGCAAGTCAGAAGAGGGTCTGGGATTCTTCGGCTGCTCAGATGATCTTCTTACCTTTGCCACCACCTCCTCTTTTCCTCCCCTCCCTGTTTAGGTCACAGTTCTCCTCCTCACTGCTTGTCACCCACGTCTCCAGCTCTGCTGGCACCCTTGCAAGACTAATTAGACCACTTCTGCACCTGCCCCATCCCAGTCTCCTTCCCCAGCCACTGGCCTTGGCACATGGCTATAGCGCCTTCCGGAACTTCAGCTCTCTTCCCAGGAAAAGAAGGTGCTTAGTTACTAGGGTGTGCTGATGACCCTCAACAGAGCCAACGAGAGGGCTGAGAGACCTTTGTCTGAGCTGGGGTTGAGGAGGACAGAGTACACAACCTGGGGAAGATCAGGATGATTTGGAGTGCCCTGACCCCAGTGACAGCCAGCCAGCAAGACAGACATGAGAAGTTTGTTGCAAATGACCAGCCACCCGTCCCCATAAGGATGCTGGTGTTTTGTATGTTATGAGTTTTGTTTGGTTGGCTGGTCGGTTGGTTTGTTTTGTTTTGTTTTGAGATAGGCTCTGACCATGTAGGTCTGGATGGCCTTGTTATGGAGACTAGGTTCACCTCTAACGCAACAGAGATCAGCCTGCCTCTGCCTCCCAAGTGCTGAGATTAAAGGTGTGCATCACTGTGGCTGGTCGTGTTAAGGTGCTGGTCCCTCTGGGTGTCCTCATTAGTGAGGTGGAGGTGGAAGTATATATCGCTTAAGGTGACAATTAAATCTCATGTTTATTATAACTAACTATAGTTATAGTGATTATATAATGTATAGCTTAAGAGGTTAAAATGTTACAGAAGGGTGTGTAGGCCAGGCAAAGGCTAGGGAACCCTGAAGGTTGTGAGGCTCAGGAAGAAAATGGCCATTCTCAGCCGCATGAAGAATGAAAGGAGTGGACATAGGGAGAGAGAAAAGAGAATGAACACAGTGCAGACTCGCAAAGGGATTGTCAGGGCCCTGGGACGCTTAGACACAGGTCTGGGCCCAAGGATGACTCAACACTGGCCATCTGGCTGAGGGTAGCCTGTAGAGGAGCAGGTTTTCATGGTTAAGTACACCCTACCCCAATACACTTTGTAGCAAGTCATAGCCTGCTCAAGGGGACTCTTGACCACAACGTGAAGGGTTTGGGGCACAGAAGCCGCACTCAGTAGATATTTGTGGAAAGAACAGGCCTTGTCTTCCAGCCCTTCTAAAGGGACACCTTCTTGGCCTCCTCCCTGGCCGTAAGCCAGTGGCATGGTATCCGCCCTTCTGTCTCAGCCTCCTGTCATGTGTTTGGGACACACTAGCACCTGCCTGGCTGCAGGAAGCAAGAGTGGGCTAGAAGGCATGCCAGTTAGAGAGCCAGCTGCCTGACCAGCCCAGCGGGAGCATTGCAGCAGGTTGGAAGAGACAGAGTCCCCCTTCCCCCCAGTCATCCTCTCCTAGGCCTGCTAAGAGTGTGCTGTGTTGTGAGGCCTGCTCTGGACACCATGGAGCAAGAACTGTCTCTTTGTCCACCAGGCATCTCAGCGCCTGGAGTGGACATGGCTTACAGAGAACTGTAATGGTAAGCCACCAGTACCGCCCACCTATAAAGACTGTCTTCCTTGTGTGACAAGTGACACTAGCAGCCAAACTGGGTGTGTGTGTGTGTGTGTGTGTGTGATGTGCGCACAACATCTTCAGCCAGAGTCTGAAAGCCAGAGGAGACAGCATGGCCGCTAAGGAGGATGGGAATTTGAGCGAACACTAAGAATTTCACCCTCTGGATATGAAATGTTAACCTGTCACACTACTCACATGTGTTTGCCATGCCAACCAGGACACAGCAGGAGGTGGAACAAAATTGAGTGTTATGTGTGAACAGTAGACGTGGCAGTACATGTGTATGGGGGGTTGGTGAAGGACTCACGTTTTCTGAACCTAGATTCATCGTTCACATAACACCCATTGATGCCCTTGGAGATGAGGTCTTATCATGTAAGACTGCATTTGGATTTGGTGTGTATCACTAGGCTGGCCTTGAACTCCCAGTCCCCCTGCTCCTGCCTTGTAAGTACTGGGATTGCGTGCGTGTACCACCATGCTTCCTCCCCATTACAAGCCTTGAGAATTTTGTAGCTGGTTCCTAGCTCAGATATCTTATCCTAAGGATCGCCCAGCATGAAAGGGTCCCACAGTGTTGTGAGTGGACCAGGCGATTACACAATCGAGGATGGTACTCTATGTTGATGACTTGTGCTAATTTAAAAGGAAGACTTGGCCTAGGAAGGTAACTTAGTGGTAGAGCACTTGTCTGTGCATGCATGAGACCCTGCATCAAGCCCAAGTGCCAGAAAAGGAAAACAGTAATCCCCTACATTCACTGCACAGCCATTCTGAGAGAGTGACACTTGAACGCCAGCTGCCCTCAAGGCTGATCTTACACTGACACAACCTATGGAGAAAAACTGGACCTCAAGAGGGCATGGAAGGCCAAGTCACATAAAGAACGCCTCTGGGAGAAAGTTAAAGAAACCAATTACAGTGGGGGCCTGGATGAAATGAGAGCCTGTGATGACCCAGCAGAGGGGAAGGCTAGAGTGCTGAGGTGGTAGTGGGTGGGCGGTGGAGGAGCATCGTCATAGAGGCAGGGGGTGGAGGGAGATGGGGAGGTTGTGGAGGGGAAACTGGGAAGGGAGATAACATTTGAAATGTAAATAAATAAAATAACCAATAGGAGGGAGGGAGGGAGAGACAGACAGACAGACAGACAGGAACAGGGATAATTGCTCCCCATTGACTACTCTTTGGAACTTTCTTGTTTTGAACCATGTGACTACTTCCAACCCAAGGGATAATAGGAAGTGAAGAGGAGTAGAACCTACTCAGACAAAGCTACCCTGTCACAAACAAACACTCAGAGGCCCCTCAGTTCTTAGCCCCGTTCATCCACTTGGCCAGTTTCCTTCTCTGTGGAAGAGCAAGCACACTTCTGGCCTCGTGTGGTTGGCACGATCCAGTGACAAGTGGAACAGCATATAAGCCTGGGTGCCCAGAAGCATTTGTGACCTTCTGCTTTATCTATTCCTCCTCACTCCACTGTCTAAGTCTGACCATCCAGGACGCCCCTATACCTTTGTGACTCACAGTTTCTTCACAGAGAAAGCTACAGATGGCTCCCTGCAGAGCGAGGACTGGGCCCTCAACATGGAGATCTGTGACATCATCAATGAGACCGAGGAAGGGTAAGGACCCTTGGGGTGAGGGGTGGGAATGCAGGCTGCGACAGCCAACTCTAACAGTACACACCAGCGCTGATTCCTGCCTGTGTCCCACCAGATGATCCTCCATAGCCCCTACTGTTCTAGCCACAAAGTCTAACCCTGCTGTCCTCCATCCCAGATAGCAGCATGGCACTTTAAACATCTTTGGGCCATGATCCAGGATAGTGCCTTCATTGAGTGGATGAAAAGCTCAGAGATGTAAAGTTCAAAGATATCGTGCAAGACAGTTGTTGGTGGTGCGTGCCTTTAATTCCAGTACCCAGGAAGCAGAGGCAGGGAGATCACTGAATTTGAGGTCCACCCGATCTACATCAAGAGTTCTAGGACAGCCATGGCTATACAGAGAAACTCTGTCTCAAAAAAAGACAATGTGTGTCCAGCTGGCCACTAGGGTCACTAGCTGTGACCCACACGGTGTCTCTGAACAGCAAGCCAGATGTCACACAGATCCAGAGCTCTACCCTTGGTACATCACCTCCCTGGGACAAAACCAGCTGGAGACTCATGGTACCTTTCTGGATGCTGAAAGCTAGAGTCTTGGGAAGCTTTTCTCTGAGAGCATGAACACACTTTCAGTTCCTTAAGGTAGAAACTAGTAGGTCCATCAAGGAGTTCCCAGAGGGCAGCGTGAATCAGAGCAGAGCTGTGGATCAGAGTGGGTGCCTTCAGGTGACCAGGTATGGGGCCCTGGTGTTTGCTCAGAAAGCTGATTCCAGCTGAAAGACCATGGTATGGGAGAAGTGTTGGAGTACTGTCTTCCTCTGTGGGATGGGACTATGGACAAGTCACATTACCTGTCCAGGACTTTTTCCTCAAAAGAGCTCTGTTAAATCCTACCAAAGTTCTAGCCTTAGTTCTTGAGTGGAGCAGAAAGTAGGGTGAGATGGATGTGAGTAGCCATGGCAGGCGGGGGGTGGGAGGGCAGTTGGATGAGGCCTCTGCTCTGGTTAATCAGACCATCCTCCCAGTTAAGTGCAGATTGGCACAGGGGGCAGGAGGCAGGGAGTGCAGCCTGAACTTCGGGGAAACTGTGGGTGTCTTAGGCTAGAGAGGATGGTAACTCCAGGCCCCCACCAGAGTCCCCCTCAGCTGTGTCGTGTGGTTCATTCCTATCCATCTGCATCTGGACTCACAGTGAGAGTAAGGTGCAAGGGGACAGACGACAGAACCACAGGGAAAAAACCTACTGAGCCTCTGCTAGGGCCAGTAAGTCATCACATGTCCCAACTCCATGGTGATCTTGGGAAGCACAGAGTTCATTTGAGCACTTTAAATGTTCCAGACACTACCCACAGCATGGAGGAGCCAGCCATAGACAATGACAGGCATGACATCTCACCTAAATCTCTGTGTCTTTGTCAGAATCATGCCATTGTCATACACTGTGTCTGTGCAGTACATAGTCTCCTGCCAGTGCTGCCCCCTTTTCTCCAGGCCACCTCAGTGCCTTTCAGACACTAAAGTGGTCCACAGGCCAGTTAGCTCTTCATCAGTTAGCTCTTCATAACTGTAACAATGCCGTTGAGATGATTTGCTTATAAAGAGAAATTTTTATCTCACTTTTGGTTTGGTTTGGTTTGTTTTTTGTTTGTGGAGCTGAAGCAGAAGTTTTTATTTTGTTTCAATCTTAATGTTGCACATCATGAAGAGTAGGTGATGAGTTCACTCACCACATGGCCGGGTTCCATGGGGCCCCTCAAAGTCACATCTCTAATGACAAAAAGACCACCCAGCAGGTTCCAGCTCTTCTCCCGACCACACCCCAATCCAGGGCCTTGCACATGCTAGACAGGCAGTGCCATTGAACTGTCGCCTCAGCCTAGGCCTCACCTCAAAGGGTCTCAGTGGTACCACTGTGATTGTGAAAATATTGTTTAAATACATGGATCTCTAGAGGACATTCTGGGTATCAGCAGTATAATAGTACTGACACAAAGAACTGAAGCCCGCTGCCACTGGAACTGGCCAGGGAAAGACAGGTAGCTGTCCAAGGTGCTCTGAGTACACACCGCTCACTCTCCTGATCTTGGGCCCTTGCCCAAGTTTCTATGCCTAAGTCCATCCTTCCTTTTGTCCTTTTTGCCAGCCCCAAAGATGCCTTCCGAGCAGTGAAGAAGCGAATTGTGGGGAATAAGAATTTCCATGAGGTCATGCTGGCCCTTACGGTGAATATCCTGTTACCTCTCTTGTCTATCCATCTCTCCATGATCGCTTCCACGGCTGGACCATGGTCTGCAGAAAGCTGCTTCTCCTTAGTTAGGTCCAGCTGGACTCCCATCTGTGCTTGGGTTTCTCACCTGAAGACCCAGAAGAAAAGGACCATGGGTGGCAAATTGTTTTCCCATCCTCGCTGTTGGTGAAGGATGGCCAAGCAAGGGATCTGGAAAGGAATTCCCAGCCTTAACATGGGGAATACATACACTGGGCCCACTTCCCTCTGAAACTTCACCCTAAAAAATGAACCTAAAACAAATGCCAGCGTCTAAGAACAGTGTTGACCTCAGTACTAAGACAGGCCAGGATAGCCCAGCATCAGACACTGTCTTCAGGACGACCTGGCTGGAAAGTGAGCAGAGAACTCCCTACCCAGCCTCCACATGGTAGTGCTTAAGTCCAGACGGTCCTGCTCCCCTGCAAAGCACAAGCAGCTCCTGCTAGGCCATGGGAAGAGGGGTCAGTGCTTGGTCCTTGGGTCCTGCTATTACCTACCTAAGCTGTATCCGATTCCTTCTGAACCTCTAAGCTTCCAGGGTTTTGAAACCCATGGGTCGAAACCCCTTTGGGGATCAGATGACTCATTTACAGGGGTCACATATCAGATATCCTGCCTATCATATATTTACATTAAGATTCATAGCAGTAGCAAAACTATAGTTATGAAGTAGCAACAAAAATAATTTTATGGTTGGGGGTCACCACCACATGAGGGACCGGATCAAAGGGTCACAGCATGAAGAAGGTTGAGCACCACTGCTCTAGACAATGTGACCGAGAAGCCAGGGTTAGGTTATGGTAGGCCCTGGCCTAGTAGGAAGGGAGTCTTGTCTGTCCCATCATTCTGCATGTCCCAGTACCCTAGGAGGCAAGCCCCCAAATCCATCACTGCTTCTATTCTTATGTCCTAGGGACTCCCTTCTGGAAGCCTCCCATCTTCTGCTAGCTTCCCTCTAGGATAGGACAGGAGTCTCAAGGAGTAGGAGGCCACTTCCCTTCCCTGACGGGGCATTCTCTTGGGCACCTTGACCTGCAGGTCTTGGAAACATGTGTTAAGAACTGCGGGCACCGCTTCCATGTCCTGGTGGCCAGCCAGGACTTTGTAGAGAATGTGCTGGTGAGGACCATCCTGCCGAAGAACAATCCACCCACCATCGTGCATGACAAGGTGTTGAACCTCATCCAGGTGTGCTCTATGGCAGGGTAGGGCGTCTCGGTGGCCTCAAGGGGTGGGGGAGTGCGGGAGCCATTCTTCCACTGGGCCGTGAACTACTCAGTGTGCAGCGGAACTTACCAGTGTGCTGAACCTCGTGCATCGAGTGAGAGGGTCAGACAACAGGAGGAGGGCGGAGGAGGGGGAGGGAAGCACTCTGTCTTCTGTCTAGGTGCCAGGGTGGGGCAAGCTCACAGGAAAGAAGGTGAGCAGTGGTTACCAGCCATGTCCCCTTGTCCCCTCTCAGTCCTGGGCAGACGCGTTCCGCAGCTCACCTGATTTGACAGGTGTTGTTGCTGTCTACGAGGACCTGCGAAGGAAGGGCCTAGAATTTCCCATGACTGACCTGGACATGCTGTCGCCCATCCATACACCCCAGAGAGTAAGGAGAATTTTGGTTGGGGTGGGAATTCTCCGGAAGGGGTGCAGTGCCTTTCCAGAAGCCTCACTCACCCTGTCTTTTGCCCCCTAGACTGTATTCAATTCAGAGACACCATCCAGACAGAACCCCGTGGTCTCCAACAGCAGTCAGCGCGGAGACCTGAGCCAGCATGCCACCCCACTGCCCACGCCAGCTGTTCTCCCAGGTGATTCACCCATCACACCAACTCCTGAGCAGGTAAACAGACAGGCCTGTGGCAGAACCGGAAGGTCCAGGGAGGTGTCAGAGATGGCCCCTAGCCTTGTGAAAACTCCATAGATGTGTACTGTTCGTCCAATGTTCTGGATAAGGCTCAGACAGGCAAATCCACTAGCTCAGAATCACACAGCTCATCAGAATCTGCTGAGGTTCAAGTCCCATCTCTGTGACTCCTGGAGTGCAGTGCACTGTCATTTTCCAGTCTTCCCTCCACGCAGCTCCAGGGAGAGGAAATGGCCAGCAGTCCAGTGTTCCCTTCCACTGGGCCTCTCCAGTTTATCTGTGTGCTAATGGGCTCACATAGACTTTCATCTGAATTGAGATTCGACAACCTTCAAAGATCTGCATGCCTGCTGGAGTTGGTGACAAGCCTTTAATCCCAGCACTTGGGTGGTAGAGTGGATATGTGTGAGTTCAAACCCTCTGATGTACATGGAGACTTCGAAATTAGCTAGGGCTGCATAGTGAAACCTGTCATAGAAGGAAGGAGGGAGAGGGAGAGAGAGAGATCTGCATCTTCACAAAACGAGAAACTGCATCTGCATTGCACTGCGGCCTCCCACACCTCCTCATGAGGAAGCTTAGAAGCCTAGCATGAGGCTCTGGGGAAGCTTCCCTAGCCTATGGCTAGCTTTGAGTAGTACCTACTTCAGGCAGCTGTAATGTAGATTATTAGTCATCTGAGAGGTGGTCCTGGGCTAGGCTTGAGGCCTTCCCAGACCATAGGCCATCACCAGTGAAGTAGAAAGACTTAACTGCTGCGAGTGCTGGAGTTAAATTCACAAACGTGACGCACATGAGAGACACGGGTCCAAGGAACCGACCTCTGACCTTGCAGTGCACAATCTCAGCCCCACAAAGAGAACCCTCGTGCCATCCTAGACCAAGCTCTGAAACTGTCCACCGCACAGACATGGCTAGACAAGGCTGGCTCCCTGCGCCTGTAGTTAAAGCCTACAGAATTGTAAAATCACTCTACAAAACAATTATCTACTTTGCTTCTGATTTTTAGTTTTTCTAAAGTCTGTATATTAAGAGTAATTAGTGCTAGAAAGTTCTTTTATTTATTTCTTTCTTTTTTAAAGAATTATTTGATTTATTTTATATATGTAAGTACCCTGTAGCTGTCCTCAGACACACCAGAAGAGAGCATCAGATCCATTACAGATGGTTGTGAGCCACCATGTGGTTGCTGGGAATTGAACTCAGGACCTCTGGAAGAGCAGTCAGTGCTCTAACCACTGAACCATCTCTCCAGCCCCAGAAGGTTCTTGCTCAGTAAGACTGAGTGCTTTTGTTTGATTTTCTAGCCCCTTTTGCCTCGTGGGCACTTGAGGATGCTGTGGTGGGGTGATGTAACTCCCAGGCTCCTTTGTGGTTAGATCCCTTTGGGTTTGGATGGCAGGCTGGTGATGAGCAGCTCGTCCACTCACACCAAGAGTTATTAGACAAGTCATTCTGCCTGACACTGTGGGCTGCGCCGTTGGTCAACATCAGCGGATATGGTACTTGTCTCTGCACGCCTGTTTCTTCATCCTTGAGCTCCATGAAGGTGGCAGAGCCTCCCTGTGATGATGTGTGTTCAGTGCTGCGCTCATTAGCTAGTCAGTAAACGGTAGCTGCTGTCACCGTCAAGAATTCAAATTCTGAAGCTTGTTGTCACTCAGTCACACAATTTAGAATAGACCAGTATTTCCCCAAATGTAGTCTCTTAGCCACTAGATTCATGAGCTGTCCTATTGTAAGAGGATTCTTCAGCCAGGTAAATGGGGGGCGGGGGTTTCGTCTGCTTCTCAATATTCAAAGTGAACACAGTGTCCATGAACATATAAAGTCCCTCAGGGGTCACAACAGACACTGCACAGTAACCCTCAGACCGCCACCTGTTTGAGGACACTGACCACCTTCACTGTTATGTGTCCCCAGGCCTGGAACCTTGTTTCCCTTTGATCACTGGTACAAGTACTGGATCTGAGTTCCATGTTCACATGGGTAGCAGGCCTGGCGCTTACTTTTGGAATTCTCTTCAGGAGGGAAACACAGACAGAGCCTACTCTGTGCTCCCAGGCATAGGGGACTGCAACCTCCTTGCTATCCTTAGGAGAGCTGCCATCCCTAGGGCCTCATTAACTGTCATCTTGGCCCCAAGAGATGCTGGTACTCTTCCAACCACACTCACTGGCTTATTCCCCTCCGATTGTCACACTTCTTTCAGCTTGCCTCTGTTCCCGGCTGCTGGTTGGGCGATGGCACCGGTTGGTGGCACCTCTGTGAGGGGCTGTGAGGGGCTGTGAGGGGCTGTGAGGGGAGGAACTTTCTGCAGGCTCTTGAGTCCAGAGTTAGCTGCAGGAGTCAGGAGGGAAGCTCTGTGGAGAAAGTGTTGGCTGGGTAGTTCCTGGGCCACACGACTGTGGAGGAGACATGGGCTGGACCCTGGCTTTCCCCCCCACCTCACCTTACACTGATGCGTTTCAGATTGGGAAGCTGCGCAGTGAGCTGGAGATGGTGAACGGAAATGTGCGAGTGATGTCAGAGATGCTGACAGAGCTGGTGCCCACCCAGGTAGAGCCCGCAGACCTGGAGCTACTACAGGTGAGCAAACAGCCTGCCTCCAGGTTCAGCCCCAACCGGGTGACCCTGTATGCATCCACACCTGTTTCTTCCCTGTCCTCACTGCAGTCTTTTATTTTTGCTGGGAGCTATTAGGCAATAGAAAACATTACAACCAGGAGCCTTGGATTTGCATCAGACAGGAATTCACATCCTAGTCACATGTGCTTTCTGACTTGAACTAAACGGCCCACTTTGATACAGCGGGACATGAGAGTTAAATGAGATAGTACATCTACTCCCTACCCAGTGCTGATGAGCAAGGACAGCACTGGGGAAGCCAGAAGGCCTGCTTCCCACCCTTGACGGTGTTTGCCGTAGCAAGCAGGAGGGGCAGAGCCGTGTGGGCTTTGAGAGAAGTGAGCATCCTGTCTTGGAGAGCTGAGGCCCATGGGAAATGCTAGATTCTGCTCCTGGATGTCATATGATACTCCCCTGATCTTCCTGTGGGGTGGGGCCCAGGACTGAGCGGGGCTGGGCGGTCTTTCTGTAGGAGACACTAAGAAAGGCAGTGAGAAAGTTGGGAACCAACAAAGCCAGCGTCTCCTGAATGTGGAGGGACAGCAGGCTTTGTGTGCAGGATGCTCTGTGTGCCGTCTGCATCGCTCTCCCACCCACCCTCAGAGAGCAGTGTTGAAGCCAGGTCTCTGTGCCCCTGTGACTGCTCAGAGATCCTTCTATTTGGGGTGTGGGAATAAAATAGAAGTGTCTCAGCTGAGTGGACTCTTGAGTGTGAGAACTAGATGAAGGAAGGAGATGTTGAAGATGAAAGGAGATGAAGAATTGTTATTAGTTTTATATGTCCCCAGACAAGTCCACTTGGATATGAGTAGTCTGGGATCTTCAGTTTAGAAGGCTGGAGCCAGCTGGCAAGGTGACACAGAGTCAGTGCCCGCATGATAAGTACTCTTTGTGTCAAGCTCAATATAGGTGCTTGATATACATTCATTCATAGCCCTAAACAAACCCATTCTCCAGATCAGGAAACTAAGGCAAAAGAGGACATGTAACATCTAGGGTCATGGTGGCTGGAAGGTAGCAAATTCAGGATTTGTGACATGGAGCAATGACTTCAGTCTATGCCCTTCTTCTGTCCAGCAGGGCCCATGAGGAAGCAGAAACTAATGTCAGTTATGCTTCATCACAGAGGAAGAGAAGGGGGGCCCAGGGATGTTGTAAGTCTCCTTGAGCAGATGAAGAAAGCCCAGGAGCCCTGGGTGGGTGGATGGGGAAGAAGGTCCACAGGAAGCCAGAGATCAGTGCAGCGCTTCCTCATTGACCCTACAAGAGCAAGCGTGACAGTTCCTACACTTGCCTGCAGGCCAAAGGAGGATTGGTTTGTTTTTTACTTACTTATTTTTGAGTCAAGTTCTCATGATGTAGCCAAGCATGGTCTCACACATTCTTCATCCCCCTGCCTCAGCCCCTGACTACTAGGGTTACAGGTACATAGCACACACCCAACCTCTTAACAAGATTAACTGTGATTAAAACCCAACCAGTAACACAGGAACTAAATGAAGTGTAGGAGCTAGAAATGGGGGAGAAAAGATATTAGCAGAAGAAAGTAGTTAAGGTATTGACACCTTAGTTTTGACAAACGTCAAGCTGGGTGAAGGCACGTGAGAGCCTCTGTATCCTTTGCAACTCTTCAATAAATTGGAAAAATTGTTCCAAAATAAGAAGTTTATCAAAAGAGAAAAAAAGTCAGCCCATGAGAATAATGAGGCAAAAACTCCAAGTCCAGATGTGTGGAGTAACGGTCGGAGAAGTTACAACTTGTTCACACCCCACCCCATCCTCAGGTCCATCACCCTCCTCACCCTCCTCACTTCTTCATCCTCCTCACCTCCTCACCCTCCTCACCTCCTCACCCTCCTCACCTCCTCACCTTCCTTACCCTCCTCACCTTCCTCACCTCCTCACCTTCCTCACCTCCTCACCCTCCTCACCTCCTCACCCTCCTCATCCTCACCTCCTCCCCCTCCTCACCTCCTCACCCTCCTTACCTTCCTCACCTCCTCCCCCTTCTCTCCCTCCTTTGTTTTTCTCTTCAATGTGCATCTGTGTCTATGGTGTGTGTGTGAGTGAGATATGTCAACACTACAGCATGCTTTATAGAAGTCAGAACAACCTTAGGGGCCCAGCTCTCTCTTTTGGCTCTGTTTGAGGCAGTGTTGTGCTACTTTACCACATGGGCCAGACTAGTTGATCCAAGAGGCTGAGGTTTTTCTAAGTGAGCAAATGTGGTGACCAAAACTTGACTCTGCAGTCTGCACGCAGTCCCGTTAAAATAGCGGCAGAATCATTTTCATGGTGCATTCCAGTACTTTAAATGTTAGTATGAAGCCTAACACTTCCAGCTACTCCAGAAACTGTGAGTCACTTGAGGCCAAGAGCCCCACAGCGCCCTCGGTGACATAGTGAGAGCCCATCTCACAATTCAGACTGAATTGTACTGCAGCTCCTGAGCAGTGATCTTGAAAACAGGCTCATGGAGCCACGAAGACCCCTCCCCCAGGACCGACACACAGTTCAGGAGGAGCAGCTTTGTCCTGCGCGTGGCCTCAGTGTCCCCCCCTCTCCCTGTAGGAACTCAACCGCACCTGCCGCGCCATGCAGCAGCGGATCCTGGAGCTTATCCCACGCATCTCCAACGAGCAGCTGACGGAGGAGCTTCTCATGATCAATGACAACCTCAACAACGTGTTTCTGCGCCATGAACGGTAGTCCCGCCACTCCTTCCCCTGGGCTTCTCCACAGCCATTCTCCCTGGGCCCTTTTCAGACATCAGCAAGCTACCAGAGCCTCCAGCTCTCTGCCCATCGCTGAGCTGCTTGGGTAGTGGGTAGTCATAAAGGCAAGAAGCACAGTGCTCTGCTTTTAGAAGCGCGTTATTATTTAGTCACCCCCTGCTCCTCCTGTCTTTGGTGTTCCCCACTTGCTGTGTGGTTTGCGATCAACTGAGAGGGGCCAGGTTTTCCTGTTCACTAGCCCAGGAGGATACAAGTCTTCCTCCTTGCCATCTTGAGGTGCACTGTGTGGTAGCCCCCCAGTACCCTAGCATCAGGCCCAGTTTGTTCCAGTATCATTCACCCTTACTCAGTGTCTCAACTCTGTCATCGCCCAGAGACACTAGCACTGGAGATGAATTCAGAAGTGATGGCCTTTATGTCAGGCCAGAATCCCAACAGGCTGTGCACTAAAGGTCTTCTCCCACCTCCTAGCCCCTGGCCCTTAAGTAGTCAGGGTTAGAAACAAGCGGCCACTTTGGAGAGCCACCCACACATCCTCAAATGTAGAGTAGGTAACCAGACAGTTGACAAAGCAACGCTCAGCTCTGCTTGCTG
Source organism: Rattus rattus (assembly GCF_011064425.1). Classification (NCBI taxonomy): domain Eukaryota; kingdom Metazoa; phylum Chordata; class Mammalia; order Rodentia; family Muridae; genus Rattus; species Rattus rattus. The sequence goes on from NC_046170.1 coordinate 4,444,272, forward strand.
AGTGTCCCCATCTTTTGTGTTGCTGTCACCTTGTTTCTCGATGACCATTGCAAGGTGGTCCTATCAGTGATCATAACTTCCCAGCCCTGTGTAAATGAAACGGGCTCTGCTAGTGACTGCATGGGAACAGCGAGCGTGCACTGCATCTGTAAGGTAGACCAGTGTATCTCGTCATCCTAGTAGTGATCTGGGATCCTTTGGGGACTGTGTCCGTCTGTTCTTTTGACTGGGGTATTCTGCCTTGTAGGTTTGAACGCTTCCGGACAGGCCAGACTGCCAAGGTAAGAGGCATCTTTCCTGGAACTCTGTCATGTTGTATTGATGGGAAGCGGGAGGGACGTTCTCACCCTCTCCCTGATGCCTTCCTGGTACGGGGCACTGGCGCTTCTCTTTAGGCTCATCGGGAAGTCTCTGGCTTCTTCCACACTCTGCCTTTAAGGGAAATGAGGCTCTGCCACCACCAGTTTGTACCTCAGGGCCTTCCCAGGCTCCCAGGGGTTTAGCTGAGTTGGAGCCCAGGTGGAGGAGAAGAAACTCCCCAGCTCCCACTCAGACATGTTGGGGCCTGGAGGCAGATCACTGCATCCTGAGAGGTTCATCCAGGCATCTCCTCTCACCTCAGGCCTCTGGTGAAGCTGAGCTAGCAGCTGACCTGATTGACATGGGCCCTGACCCCGCAGCCACCAGCAACCTCTCATCCCAACTGGCAGGAATGGGTGAGTGCGCTGGGGACGTCAGCCAAGGGTATGTCACAATGTGTGGGTAGCCTCAAAGTCCTGAGGGTGCTTTCCTGTGCTCGCCAACAGCACAGCATTGGTCCATTTCTTACTTTGCTGGGATCCAAGCCAAATCTTATGCAGGGTTGGGCAGAACTTGTGAGAATGCCCTGGGAGTACCAAGGCCCCCGAGCCCCTTGGATAATATAAATCCCACTGCACTCTGACCATTGCTCTGCCCTGATTACACACGCCCTCTCTCCACCTCACCTAACAACCTGGAGACCATCACACAGTCTGCCGCTCAGCCTCAGCGATCAGCTCCTACCTGAACAGGGAAAGAGCCCTTCCTCAAGGTCGGGAGGGCAGAGCAAGAGACTGCTAGGAAACAGTGTCTGTCGGGGCCGGAAGGCACTGTTCTGTGGCACTGTGGGGTGGAACTCAGGCCTTGCCCGTGCTGGACAATCATCCTCCCTCTGAGCTAAACTCCAGCCTGCTTTCCTTAGGTGCTTTGTTCTGAGAAGAGTAGATAATTTAGGTTTCATTTGATTTTGCTGGCTGTTGAGCCAGGTTCTTGCTAAGTGCTTAGCGGCCTGTCTAGGTAGGCCTCAAACTTCCTCCATCCTCCTGCCTCAGTCTCCCGAAAGCCGAGGTTTTAGGTTGCTGCACCTAGCTGTACTCTCTGTAAGTGTTAATAGTCAGGATCCTTTTCGTTGTCCCTGGGCTGTTGTGTTGTCGTTGTTGTTGTTTACTTTTGGCGTTTTGTTTCATTCCGGGGATTAAGCCTCAAGCATGCTAAACAAGTACTTGACCACTAACCTGTATCCCAGCCCTTTGATTTGAAACAAGGCCTCACAAACTTCCCCAGAGTCCTTGACTCGAATGTGCTCAGTAACCAGGGTAGCCTCGGTCTCCCCTGGAGCTGGTATCACAGCCCGGCACCACGTGGTCCACCTAGGATTGGGTTTAATGTTCCTGACTGCCTGCTCCAGGCCCAACCCCAGAAACGCATTCTGCTCCCACTTTGAATAACTGACCCTCACCTGTGAGCAGTCAGATCCGATCACTGCTCTGCTTCTCAGCCCCTTCCGTCAGCTCCGTGGTTCTCAGCCTTCCTAAGGCTTTAATACATTTCCTCATGCCGTGGAGACCCCCCACCATAACATTATTTTCATTGCTATTTCATAACTGTAATCTTGCTATTGTTATGAACCGTAATGAATCTGATATGCAACCCTGGAAAAGGCTCATTCGACCCCCAAAGGGGTCTCGACCCATGGATGACGCTGCTCTAGCAGGTGTCCCAGGCAGTGTTTTCCTGTTTTCTAATCCTCACTACAGCGGGAGGAGGCGAGTGTGGTGCCACCTTAGAGGTGAGCACTGGGCAGAACTGACGTGCTTGCTGCTACTCACTGTAGGCAGCTTCCCACCCGAGCCCCACCACCTAAGCCCTGTGCTCTTCAAGCAAACATTCCTACTCCCACATGGGACATGGGAACAGCGGCCTGGCCTTTCTGTCTCTGCAGACCTTGGCTCCAGCAGTGTGAGAGCTGGCCTGCAGTCTCTGGAAGCCTCCGGTCACCTGGAAGATGACTTTGACATGTTTGCTCTGACTCGGGGCAGCTCCCTGGCTGATCAACGGAAAGGGTGAGTTGCCGGTTCTATCCTGCTCTCCTGCAGATGAGGACTCTCTGTTGGCAAGAGCATCTCTTGGGATCCCTGAATCTGGAGTGGCCAGGGCAGGAGAAAGACACACAGTCCCTAAGTTCAGTTCAGCATGGCCTGGATTACACTGTGGTCCAGGGACAGAAAGGGATACCAACATCTGACCAGAACCAGAACCAAGCCTCTGAGGGGCTGGAAGGCTGGGAGTCTCTGACCACTTGTGCATAACATTCCGTCTGGCTGGCCCACTGTCTCACACAATGCGCAGCCAGGACCACGCCCCCAAGGGCAAGGAAGACCCCTAAGACAGCATTACTGACCTCTAGGTCTTGACCATTGTCTCACAGCCATCCTTCACCCCCAGAGGAGACTTTGGTTCCACTGCAGTATGTCCTTCCCTGTGAGCTGTCCATTTTCAGAGAGATGTTGCCATCAGTGAGACCCTCTAGTGGAGCAGGTCCCCAAGGGCACTCCCTGGTCTGGCAGATCTTATACTCCCTCCACATGTGCTCGTCAAAGGAAACAGCTTAGCTAATAGTTTTCATCCCTTTGCTTATAACCCTATTGGCTGAGCTGTGGGCAGCTATGGTTCTTGCAGCCAAGGAAAGTTCTAGATTAAAAAAAGCCTCCCAGCTGCCCCCACTTGCTGTCTTAGTGCCTCTTCTTTCTTGGTCAGTGGACAGCAGACACTGGCCAGAGAAGGTTCCCAGTTCACACTACAGATCCGGGTACATTCTGACAGTCTGCAGCCAGTTGGTTCCACACTGAGCTGTAAGCCAGGTTTGGCTTTACCCTAAGCAGTCTGTACCCCCCAGCCCCGAGGCCTCAGGACTACAGCTTACAGTAGCCATGGAGTTAGGGATGCCGCTGAGGCTGCTATGCAGGTGAAAGCTAACGAGCGTCGTGGGACCCACACTCGGGAGGGCGTCGTGTCTACATAGGCCCCAGTGTACAAAACAGCAAAGCACACTGGAGAGTCCCTAGTGTTTAACTCTCTGACAGCATGGCTGGGGTGCACAGCTTCACCAACATACCTCTACAGGGAAGGTACACATGTAGCCTGCCCTCCAGGCACACACATGTAGTGGTGTGCATGGCTGTTGTTGTATGAAGAGGCAGGTAGCTCTTCAGAGAGCTCAAGGCCAGACTGGGGTTTAGGAAGCATTTCGGGTTCTAGGAACAGGAAGTACAAAGGCTCAGAGGCAAGGTAGACGAGCTGAGCTCTAGCCCTTCACAGGGCACACGTCTGTGTAAGGGAGCAGATGCTGACAGCATCACACACAAGTTCTTCCCTTTGGCTGGCATAGCGTCCCTGCGCCCTCTTAGGCCTTTGGCTTTCCTGCACCACTCACTATGCATTGGTCTCTACCCTACAGAATGCACCCACAGAGACAGGAATGGGCACTTAGCTCTGAGGGCCTTGTGCTTTGTTCCCATGCCTACCTAGCACATCTTCATGCTATAATAGACCCTCCCATTCTGGTCACCTGCATAGCTTTTTTTGCCCAGATAATTTCCTTGCCCTCCCAGCCTCCCCATTCCATGCCAGCCTGCAACTGGCTCTGCCAGGCCTCACAGGAAAGCCAGCTTCCTGTCAATACCCGTTTTCATTTCAGCTGCTACCAAATCCAGTACCACAGCCTCTCCAACCAGGCCCGTCTACAAAGGAAGACAGTACAGGCCTGGGCATCCTGGGTCAGGATGCTCCTCCTTTCCATCCTCCCTACTATCTTTAGTTATCCTTCCTCAGTGATGTCTGCACAGCATCCTCTTCAGAAGCACTCAGAAAAGGACTGTCCCAAGTGCCCTCAGACCCAGCCCTGCCTAACAACCAACTGGGACAACCTGGGTAGAGACCCCCTTCTTCCTACCTAGGCATGGGATGGCCAACCCCTGGCCCAGGATCTGTAGCTCACTAGGTCAAGTTAGGCTTTCCAGAGGAACATACTAGGCCTTTTAAATAGCTAAGTCTCCACTGCAAGACTGAGAGCAGGGAAGTGGTGGTCAGGAGTAATTAGGAAAATGGACAGTCCCTGGCATGGGTGCCTTCTCGCTGGCTGTCCTGGCTCAGACTTGGTTAGAGATGCTGGGCCCCATGGTGCTGATATCAACAGCCTGCTCAGGAGCTGTGTGGCCGAGAAGTGAGCCCGTCAGTCTTGTCTGTGATAGGTGGGCCTCCTGGGAAGGGAGTGACAGCATCATCCCTGGATTGGCTGCCTGGGAAAGAGCCTCCTAACGGCCCACATGGCCCCCAGGAAAGGACATCAGCGCTGCAAAGCTCAGTGCTACGGCCCCCATTCCTGAAGTCTTTGGTCTTAGCAGATTAATGGGGCCCCAGGAAAGGAGCTCCTCTCTACTCTTGACAGTGCCTGTCTTCCTCTTGAGATAGAAACCTCCCGGTTGCCTTTATCACCTCCAGGCTCAGCCAACCAGGACAGATGAGGTCGGCCCTCCCCAGCCTCCCTCTCACTCCCCCAGGTTCTTCTGAGTCACACGCCTTCCCTGTCCTCATCTGCCAGCAGCCCTGGCCTTCCACCTGCCTGCCTGGCTGGCCTCCCTCTGGGGATAGGTAAAGGAGCTGTGACCAGTCAGTCCATCAGAGGAGTGGGGAGTGTCTCCCTGTGGCAGCGGTGTCAATGGGCCCTCAGCAGCTTGCACACTCCTTTTGGCAGTGGAAGGAGCTCCCCTATTCAGATGCGTCCTCACACAGAGCCACTGTTGATGAAATTCTGATGAGAACTGCTCAAAAAGGAAGCTATCAAACTTACCCATGAGCATGGGGGTCACGGTCCCTCGACTAGGACCAGTGTGGTCACAGCCATGTGTGAGCTTGATCCTGGTCTCTGGTCACATGCTGTCTCTAGCTGCTCATGCTTCCTTGATGCATGTCATTATGGGGCACATATCTGAACATAATCTTCAATAGCAAAAAATGGAGCCGCCTCTTCCTGTCCCAGGCTTGGAGATGAGGAGCCTCAGACCAGGCCATTCTGTGACCTGAGCCATTCCTGCCCAGGCCAACCCAAGTCAGGCTCACCTGACACCCTCAGTCCCTCATGCTGCCTGTTAGGTCTGGTGCACCAGGTCAAGCAGCGTCTAATGCCATACTGCTCTGTATTTCAGGGTCAAATACGAGGCTCCCCAAACCACAGATGGCCTGGCTGGGGCCCTGGATGCCCGGCAGCAGAGCACCGGGGCGGTGAGTAGAGAGGACCTGTTCTAACCTGTTCTAACCAGAGCCTTCCAGAGAGGAGGGGCTTAACTAACAGGGTACAGCTCGTTTCCATCAGCTCTCAGTCGGCCCGTGTGGCTAGTGTGATTATTCCCAGTCAAGAGCTAAAGAGGCACTGGCCTAACAAGTGAGCCAATCCTGCTTCAGGGACCGGAGTCCAGTGTGGTCCTGGGTTCACACCCCCTTCATCACCTGTCATTGTTCCCCATCACCACTTCTCCAGACACCTTTCACTAACAGGAACCTGCAGAGGGGAGCAGAGGAGACCCTAGGACAACAATCAGAATGCCCACATACTCTTAAGTCCAGTTAATTCCTTGACTGTGTGTTGAGTGGCAGTCACATGGCCAGAACTGAGCCCTCAGTGGGTACCCTCCCCACTGGCAAGATCCCAAGCCACTGTGAATGACACAGCTAGAAACAGCACACTGCTCTCAGAAGTTAGAGGTGGGCAAGGACTGCGCAGAGGAGAAGTGTGGTAGATGGAGTCCGAGGCAGGTGGGCCTGAGAAGTGGGAAGAGGTCTGAGTGGTAGCTAGGACAATGGACACTGTCCTGGGTGAGGTAGAAGCCATTTGAAAGCCTTGAGCACAGAGGTCCTGCTCACACGAGGCAGGATCTGGTGACTCCAAGGAGCTCCTGTACCTCCCAGCTCTTTGCTTGGATCCCTTTCAGAGCAGAACAGGCACGGAACACTTCTGGGCAGGCAGGCTTCACGGTGTCCAAGGGCCTCCCCTGAGCGCTTCAGAGCACACCTGCTCCGAGCCTCGCTTCCTCTGAACACTTTTGAGCCGTCACTTTGTGAGCCTATTCTCTGCGTCTGGCTCTGTGACTGCATTCACTCCCCGCCCTTTATCTGGGCAGCCTCCAATTGGGCGTGATGTCTGAAGACCAAGCCGGCACTCACTCTCAAGGGCTTGAGCCTGACTGGAGGCAAAGGCGTAAACCCACTGTGGGATGGCATCGCAAACTCCAAGTCCAGACTGGAGCTGGTGGGCAGTGCTTGTCTGCGGCTCAGCAGAGCTCAGCCTGTGCGATGGGTGACGTCGTCACACTGGCTCCTCTTCCTTCGCTCCCTGGTGCTGCAGTGGGCTAGGCCTGCACTGGTCATGACTCCTGCATCGTGGATAATGTTCCTGTACTTGCCTTCCTCTCCTGGCAACGTGACTGTCATCCAGAGTGGACAGAGAGGCCAGTGCATGACGGGCAGAAGCCCCTCCACCACCCGCCTCTTTGCTGTTGGCGATGACGAGCTCGTGGACGAAGCAGCCTTTCTAAGCCCTGGGCCGCTCAGAAGCCTTGGTAGTCACCAGGCTGCCTGACAACTGCTGCTCTTCAGCTTAGAGTGTGGGGGCCACCCTTCAGGGTCCCCTAGGATAGTCGAGGAGTGTTTTGTTTGTTTGATTTGCTCTCCACACTGCCCCGACCTAGCAGTTGTCTAGCACGGTCCTCATTCACACCACACACTGCTTCCCTGGCCATGTCTCGCTGCCAGGTGCCAGCCCCACCCCTCCAGCCCTGGCCTTCCACCTGCCTGGCTGGCTGGCCTCCCTTTGGGGACATTTAAAAGAGCTGTGACCAGTCAACCAGAAAGGTAGGGAGTGTCATCATGATTCTCCCATAGTGAGGCACCCTGGGTAGCTTAGGTGATAAGATTGGACGCTAAACTGGTCTGGTCAGAGACTCTAGCTCTCCCTCTGTCCCAAAGCTGTCAAACAGAAACTTGAGTTCCCAGCCTTCCTCTCTACAGACTCTCTGCTGGCCTTACCGCCTCCTGACAGCACTCCGGCCGGATGACAGTTGCCAGGAGAGGAAGACAAGTACAGAGACATTACATAAGATGCCAGGAGTCCCCCGAGGTCCGTAGCAGACCGTGTGTGTGCACATGCCAGACTGATATTGTTGAAACTGTTACAGACGAAGCCCCCAGCCCCTGCTCCTTTGAGGGGCCGCCATGCGAGAGCCCATGTGTTTGAGCCCAGAGTTAAAAAGTCCCATCCAGGGGTTGGGGATTTAGCTCAGCGGTAGAGCGCTTGCCTAGGAAGCGCAAGGCCCTGGGTTCGGTCCCCAGCTCCAAAAAAAAAGTCCCATCCAGGAAGCTGTCCCTGTGACTGCCTGCCAGCCTGGACTTTCCGGGACACTTGGAACCTCCCTCCTCTTAAATTCCTGCTTGTGCCACTAACTGGGTCTCCCTGTTTGCCGTGAGCACCTGTGACCAGGCTTGTCCTTGTCCTGGACCATGGCTTAAAGCCTTCTCCAGTTGGAACACCTCCCGCAGTTCCCATTTTCTCCATGTGGGGAATGGAGCCCTGCTCCAGCTGCTGGCAGAGCGGTCCCAGGCAGCTGGAAGAGGCAACCCCAGGATCTGCACCCCAGGAGGACACAGAAGAGACTCAGTCAGGGTGGATGAGGAACTGTGAGGAGGAGCTCAGCTTCCTTCACTCACCACTGCCCTCCTGCCTCACTGCTGTCTCCCTTCCAGATCCCGGCCACACAGGCCCGCATCATGGAGGACATTGAGCAGTGGCTGTCCACCGATGTGGTAAGTTGGGGCTCATGCCTTTCCTGATAGGAGAGGCAAGTATTACTGTCTTCCCCTAGTCACCACCATCATCACTTGGGAGGTGGCATTGGTTATGGACGGGGTTGTGGGGGTGGGGGTGGGGGTGCGGGGGTCCTAAACTTCCCACAATAGGCCCTCAGAGGGAGGCATCATCACTATCCATTCCCTATCAAAAAGGCTGGTAACTGAAAGGGGGCCCAGCTCACAGCCACCACTTTGTAAAGGGGCCTGACCAGAAGGCAGAAATCCTGAACCAGACCTCCAGCCCCAAGCCCTGCTTCTTCCAAAGGACAAAAGTAGCAGGATTCCGAGTCAGTTCTGTGGCAGGGCCTCTCCCCTACCACTGAGCTAGACCACCTTCCTAATTTTGTTTTGTGTCTGAGTGAGTGTGCAGGCAGTACCCAGAGGCCAAACGAGAGCACTGGGTCCCCTGATCCTGGCATACAGGCTGTTAGGAGCTGTCTGATACGTGCGCTAGAAACTGGACTTGAGTTTTCTGTGAGAATAGTATGAGCTCCTAACTGCTAGGCCATTTCTTCAGGCCCAGTCTCCCTGTTTCAAAGGAGAAAAAATAAAATCACGGCTCGGAAACTGGAACCCCTGGGTCCTGAAGCATAGGGGGTGTAAGCAAAGGCCTATGTCCTGACACCAGGGTCAGCATAAGCACAACACTGGTCCTGACCCCAAGGGCTTGCCCTTGAAAGCCCACTGGGTAGCCAGCTGTAATAACCTCTATTCTATTCCCTTCCCTCTGCATTCTCAGGGGAGCGGTGCTGAGGAGCCCTCTGGTGTCACCAGTGAAGGTAACCGTCCACCCTATCTGCCCAATCCTCCCCTGAAGTAATGATCCTGCCCCTCCCCCAGCACTAGCCTACTACTCTTTCCCTATAGAATTTGACAAATTCCTGGAAGAAAGAGCCAAAGCTGCCGATCGACTTCCCAACCTGGCCAGCCCTTCAGCCGAGGGACCCCCCAGACCGTCTCCTGGAGCAGCCCCTCGGAGGAAGACGCAGGAGAAGGATGATGACATGCTGTTTGCCTTATGAGTGCAGCCCAGGGCCTGACTCTCATACCCGCTGGGGCCCTTCCCTCCCTTGGTATTAAGGCTGCTTAGGGGTGTTTCGTTACCCCGCTTCTCTTCTCCCAGAGCCTGGGCAGCAGTGGGATGAACTGAGGAACAAGTCAACCCTCCACTGGGATCCTGACTGGTTCTGCCTTCTTCCCATCCTGCTACCGACTATGACTTTACTGAGACCTGGGGCCCCGGACAAGCTGACCTGATGTGACCTAATTGACCTGGTGTAAGGCTGCTTCCATGGAATCCCCTGCTCCCTTCCCCAGAGAAGCCCACAGGAGCCCTTCAGAGTCTACACTACCAGTCTAGGCATTAGAGAAGACATCACCACAGCCTGGCCTATCCCATCCCCCTGCAGAGTGGAGCCTGAAGAAGGCTTTAGTGGCTTATTAGGAAGGGCTATGGTGGCCCCTGCTGAGCTGCCCACTGTCCAGGTACGAAGCTGCACCCAGTGAGGAAAGACCTCACTGCCCAGGTGTCAAGATGAGACCTCGGGGATTCTGGGTGCCCAGAGCCCCAGTTCCTCCACTGCCTTTCCCCATCCTTGCTTTGTTCCTCCAGCAAGGGCTCCACCCACCTGGGGCTCATGTGTTGATTGATGAGTCCTCAGGTACAGGGAGAGGTGCCTTTTGTATCCCCAAATAAAAGTAGAAAACCACTTGCCGGCATGATCTGCTGTGGCAGGAAGCAATTTGGGGGCAGGGCATCTGCTCTGAACTGAAGGCCGTCTGAGTGGTGGGTATCTGCACTCACAGCCCAGCAAGGCAGAGCGTGTACAGTCGTACTCACAGATGCTGTCCCTGCTTCACCATCCCCACTCACAGCCCAGCAAGGCAGAGCGTACAGTCGTACTCACAGATGCTGTCCCCGCTTCACCATCCCCACTCACAGCCCAGCAAGGCAGAGCGTACAGTCGTACTCACAGATGCTGTCCCTGCTTCACCATCCCCATTCACAGCCCAGCAAGGCAGAGCGTACAGTCGTACTCACAGATGCTGTCCCTGCTTCACCATCCCCACTCACAGCCCAGCAAGGCAGAGCGTACAGTCGTACTCACAGATGCTGTCCCCGCCTCACCATCCCCACTCACAGCCCAGCAAGGCAGAGCGTATAGTCGTACTCACCAATACCATCCCCTTCACCATCCCCACTCCACAGAGGCTGTCCTCCAGATGCTGTCCCTTCACCATCCCCACTCACAGCCCAGCAAGGCAGAGTGTACAGTCGTACTCACAGATGCTGTCCCTGCTTCACCATCCCCACTCACAGCCCAGCAAGGCAGAGCGTACAGTCGTACTCACAGATGCTGTCCCTGCTTCACCATCCCCACTCACAGCCCAGCAAGGCAGAGCGTACAGTCGTACTCACAGATGCTGTCCCTGCTTCACCATCCCCACTCACAGCCCAGCAAGGCAGAGCGTACAGTCGTACTCACAGATGCTGTCCCTGCTTCACCATCCCCACTCACAGCCCAGCAAGGCAGAGCGTACAGTCGTACTCACAGATGCTGTCCCTGCTTCACCATCCCCACTCACAGCCCAGCAAGGCAGAGCGTACAGTCGTACTCACAGATGCTGTCCCTGCTTCACCATCCCCACTCACAGCCCAGCAAGGCAGAGCGTACAGTCGTACTCACAGATGCTGTCCCCGCTTCACCATCCCCACTCACAGATGCTGTCCCTGCTTCACCATCCCCACTCACAGCCCAGCAAGGCAGAGCGTACAGTCGTACTCACAGATGCTGTCCCTGCTTCACCATCCCCACTCACAGCCCAGCAAGGCAGAGCGTACAGTCGTACTCACAGATGCTGTCCCCGCTTCACCATCCCCACAAGTGCAGCCTCCGTCTGCTCTGCCCAACAGGGCCATCTGCCTGTTTGGGTACCACTACCCCAGCAGCTGGCTTTGCCCATCCTACAGTATTAGCGTGCTGGTCAAGAGATGGAGGCAAGTACTGGTGGACAGTGCCGGCAATATTGGGGCAGGAGGCCACAGGGACTGTGCTGGTGCCAGCCATGGCCCAGGTAACCACTATCAGCCCCGACTGGAACTCACAGCTGCCGTGCCACACAGCCCTGGGCACTGGGCCATCCCAAATCACTTGTGGGCACCCAGACCTTCCCTGGTTCTGTACAGCCCTCAAGAGACCTCGTTTCTAGGTGAAAGACCTGCAGACCCAGCCCTTAGCAGCAAGTGGGCAGAAGGCTAGACTCCGCACTGTCTTCTCAAAGTCAGAAAGCAGGGGTCAGCACAGGATCTGGTACCTGTACTCTGAGACCTGGCCCAGCTCTCTAGGGACACGAGTAAAGGAAACAGGTTAGGGACAGCCTGCAAGGGACTGGGATATTCCATCTTCATGCAGGAGAAGGGCTGAGAGTACATGTCCAGACCTGGCCTGTCCACCCCTGGTCCCACAACATCCATGGTGTGGTTACCCTTTACATGTGGATAAGCGGGGCCTCGTCTGGCTAACAAGTCATAGAGGAGAGGGACCCCCACACATACTCTTCTACCTACTGCTTCCTTTATTCTCTCCATGTCTGAAGCCCTTTAGGGAAATTGACTTTGGGAATGATCAAAGGCAAGGCTGCTACTTTCCTGTGTACGCTGGAACGTTCAGGGAATTTTCCATGACTACTCCAGAAGCTTAGGGTCCTACCAATAGCTACAGGACCAGGTTGTGTGTTACCCGGGGTTGGTATTGTGACTGGTAGTTGTACGGCAGACGTGGTGGGCAGTGTAGGTGATACGGATGGTGATATGGGAAGTGTGCCTGCCTGGGGACTTGTAGAAGGGAAGGGACAGTAAAGGTCAGATCCGAGATCAAGGGGCTCCTGGGCTAACTGTCCCCCAGACTTCCACCAAGACAGAGCAGAGCTACCAGGGCTCTCCCTCTGGAGACCAAGCAGACAGCAGAAAGGGAGGGAAGGCTGATGGGAAACGAGGCACTGGCTGCAGACCCCAGTGGTCAGCTTACAGCACTGCTGCTCTGGTTCCTCAGCTCAGCCTGTGCTGTTGCTTCCCAGCTCCCAACGTCCATTCAGGACAAGTGCTGGAGACCTAGTGGGCAGCACCAGTCTCCTCCCCGCCTTGGATGCCTGGGCAAAGATGGCCACAACTGACCGGATCCCAGCATTGGGAGTGAAGCAGGGCCTGGCTGTGGTTCTAATCCTGCTCAGGCCAGCACTTCATGTCCTCTTCAGAAGCCTTCGAAGACAGCTGAAAGGCTATCCTGCTCTGTGAGCCTGGCTTCAGCACCAGTGTTCCATCGTGACCACAAGGTGGCAGCAGTGCTGCATTCGAGGGAGCTCTCCTTCCCCTTTCCCCTCTGAGCATGTGCCATAGGCACGCAGGCTCAAGAGAGTGCTCTGTGTGTGTGTGTGTGTGTGTGTGTGTGTGTGTGTGTGTGTGTGTGTGTGTGTGTGTGTGTGTGTGTGTGTGTGTGTGTGTGTGTGTGTGGGTGTGGGTGGGAGTGGGAGTGGGCGTGTGGGAGTGAGGGTGTGAGTGGGTGTGAGTGAGTGGGAGTGGGTGTGTGTGTGTGTGTGTGCGTGTGTGTGTGGGTGTGTGTGCTGTGTGTGTGTGTTTGTACGTGCTCGTGCACACATGCGCATAAAATTTAGAAAAGATGCACAGAGCTAGCCACAGACCATTAAGCGTCAGATAGGTAGCACCCATCTCCTGGTGCACGCTAGCAGCCCCTCTGCCCAAATGTACAGCTGAACTGATGCTCCGTGCAGGAAGTCAGGACTGCACCATGGCACCGAGGACAGCCCAGCACCGTTCTCCAATCCCAGCTTCTTGTGCTGTTCCCTTCTCCAGTAATGAAACACAGGGGCAGGGGGCTGGGAGTGCGGTTGGTTGGCTTGGTTTGTGTTTCTTTTTGAGGTAGAGTTTCTCTGTGTAGCCCCGGCTGTTCTGAAATGTCTCTGTAAACCAGGCTGGCCTTGAACTCAGAGACCCACCTGCCCTGCATTTCAAGTGCTGGAATTAGAGGCGTGTGCCACCACTGCTTAGCTTAATTTTTGGTTCTTGCTTTTGTTTGTTTTTGAGCAAGCAGACTTCCTAACCCCCTCCTCAAACCCCGAGCACTGTAGTCTCAAGCATCATCCCCATGCCTAGCTTGGTCTACTCTTACTGCTTCTTGCTCCGTCCCATCGCCACCAGTCTGTTGCTGTCCTATCTGATGTTTCCCAGGCCATCCTCTGCTGGACCCCACGGCCCTGTCTGAACACCAGTCTCCCCTCAACTCAAGCTCCTCAACCCCTCCTGCCTGCTGCAGTCCCCTCGTTGCCAGTGGCCATTCTGCCACTCAGAGCTTCGGAACAGGAAAGGAAAGGGGAGGCATGCTTTACTGTGGACAGAGTGGCACCCACATCCTACCGTCTGGGTAAACTCCACGTGGGGAAGTTCTGGGACTTGTTCCTGGAGGAAGCCTCCCCACCTCCAGCATCAAAAAGCTCCACAGAAGTCTTTGGTCCATGCAGTTCCCCTGCACGGGTCCCCAGCAAAGGGCCACGGCTGGCTGAGTAACACATTTGTTCACTCTATAAACTGGAAGTCCTCAGATCCAGGTGTGGCAGGGCTGTTCTCGGTTTGCGGATGGCCATCTTCACCCTGTGTTGTCACGGCTGGCCCACGTATCTTCACCTGACTTCCTCCTCTTAGAAAGACAGTTATATTGGATTAGCCCCTCATCTAATGACTGCACTTCACCGTAGTCACCTCTTTAGAGTTGCTGTCCCCAAAAGCAGTGACACTGTAAGGTCCTGAGGACTTGAACATATGCATTTGGAAGGAAATACCCTGCCCATGGCTACCACACAGATTCCTTCCGCGGTAGAGAGCAGTGGCATGTAAGACCTGCCTCCACCAGTCCTCCTGGAGATTTGCAGTGCCTGAGAGATAACTTAGCCCATCTCCAGAGCCATGGGAACCCATCAAGAACCAGCCACAAGGTCAGAGCAGAAGAGAACCCTCAAATGCACGGAGTCTGACTGGGGCTTCTACCTGCTCCCTAGGACTCCCTACCCATTGCAAAGCTGCACCTAGCAGTGAGCAAGCAGACGTCACTGCCCTCCATCTGGAGCCCCGTCCTCCCCTCCTTGGCTTTGTCTGTGCTCTGCCCCTGCCAGAGGCCACCCTGCATTCCAGTCCCCACAGTTGCATAAAGCAAAGGACAAGGGTTCAATTCCCAGCACCCACATCGTAGCTTATAACCATCTCTAGCTCCAGTTGCAGGGAATCTGGAGCTTTCTTTGGGCCTCTGTGGGTCCCAGATGTATACATGGTACCAAGGCATAGTGCAAACAAAACACAGAGATCAACATACCAGAAACCAGGTGACAAAGACTGGAAACACTTCCCTGCCTAGGCGTCCTAAGTGAGTGGAGCGTGCCCAGGCTGGTGTGGAGCCTTGAGGTCTTTTTGGATCACATGGGTTTTTTTGGGTTTTTTTTTTTTTTTACCTTTTTTTATTCATTTATTATATATAAGTACACTGTAGCTGTCTTCAGACACACCAGAAGAGGGCATCGGATCTCTTTACAGACGGTTGTGAGCCACCGTGTGGTTGCTGGGAATTGAACTCAGGACCTCTGAAAGAGCAGTCAGTGCTCTAACCGCTGAGCCATCTCTCCAGCCCTGGATCACATGTTTTAACTAGCCCTGGCTGTCCTGGCACTTGCTCTGTATAGACCAGGCTGGCCTCAAACTCAAACATCCGCCTGCCTCTGCCTCCCAAGTCCTGGAATTAAAGGTGTGCACCACGTGCCTGGCTGTTTGTCCTTTCATAATAAATGGTCTCTACTTTTATTCCTAACTATGTGTCCCTGGTGCAATCTTTGGAGGGGAGTATACAAAAATCAGGAGTCGGGTGACCTCTGAACCTGGATTTCTCCCTAAACCACTATCTCAACTTGGCTTTGGGACTAGGCAGCTCCCACCCAGACTGACTCCAGGCGGGCAGCACAGGGCCAGAACATAGGGACCCCCAGAGCTACCTTTTCCAAGAAATCGCTTTGTAGTTGGAGTTCTACCTGGGAGTCAGCAAGCAGGACTCAGTCAACCCATAAACATGTCACCCACTCCACTGTTCTGCCCAGCCTGCCTTCAAATGCCACTGCCCCCTTCAGGAAAGAATGATACAGGTGGAAGGGGAGAAGATCACCCCTATAATCCCCATGTTTAGAAGGCTAAGGCAAGACGGTTGTTACAAGTTCCAGGCTAACCTGGATCACATTATTTCAGGCTAGCCTGGGCTACAGAAGGAGACCTGTCTCAAAACAGAAAGACTTGGAAAAAACACAAGGCAAGAAGCCTCTCTTAGTCAGGGTTCCTATTGCTACAATAAAACACTATGCCAAAAAGCAAGTTGGGGAGGAAAGGGTTTATTTGGCTTCCATTTCACATTCTGTTCATCACTGAAGGGAGTCAGGGCAAGACCTCAGGGTAGGATCCTGGAAGCAGGAGCTGGTGCAGACAGAGGCCATGGAAAAGGACTTCTTACTTGCTTAGCCTGCTTTTTTTTAAAATAGAACCCAGAACCACCAGCCCACAGATGGCACCACCATTGGCTGGGCTCTAATCCCATGGATCACTAATTGAAAAAAAAATCGCTTCAACTGGATCTTGCGAAGGCATTTCCTCGAGTGGGGCTTCTTCTTTGATGACTGTAACTTGTGTCAAGTGGATGCACAAGACCAGCCAGTAAAACAAAGCCCAAGGATTCTGTAGACATGGAGAAGCAGGAAACTGGGTAAACTATGCTGCCCTCCAGACCAGCAAGGGAGGGAAGCATCTGCCAGCAGGTGGGATGGACAGGTGGAGGGGAGGAGCCAGCTGGCCTCAAAGGACAGCGAGCCCAGCTGGGCAGTGGTGCGCCTTTAATCCCAGCACTGGGGAGCCAAAGGCAGGCGAATCTCTGACTTAGACACCACCCTTGTCTACAGAGCAAGTTCCAAGACTATCAGGGCTACATCTTCTGTCTCGTTGCGGGCAGGAAGGGTGAAATTCAGGCTAGGGTACTTTTCTTGCACCCTGTTCCCACCCCCACAGAAAGGGGAAGTAAAAGAGACTGTGAAGGGCATTATAGGTACCTGTGCTCCTACTGCACACAGGACCAGAACCCTGTGTTTAAAGAGAATCAAGGGGCTGGAGAAACAGCTCAGCGGTTAAGCGCACTGACTGCCATTCCAAAGGTCCTGAGTTCAGGTCCCAAAGTGACTCACTGTCTGTAATGGGATCCAATGCCCTCTTCTGGTGTGTCTGAAGACAGCTACAGTGTACTCATATAAATAAATAAAAAGGAAGAAGTTCAGTGAGGCTAGCCAAGGTCCCTAACGGCTCCCAAGGAGGAGCCTAATGCTGTTCGGCTGGTGTGTACTAAATGCTGGGCCTGGACCTGAGCATAGAGCATAGATATTCATACATGTGCATAGATATTTCCCTTCTGCGTTTTTGTCTACATGATACTTTGCAATACATTGAGCAGTTCCTATTCCTCCCCTTCACACATCAGTAATCAGACTGGGTCCAGTATTACCCATCGAAGGCACTCTGGCTGGCCAGCCTCCATCTGTGCAGTCCTGCTGGTTGAGGCAGGCCCCCCCCCCCCCCCGCGACCCAAAAGGACAGGAGTAGAGGATAACCAGACTCGCTGGGCTACAGGCTCTGAAACACGCCTGCCAACCTTGGCCTCAGCCTGACAGACATGTTCGTTCAGGAAACCCTAGTCCTTGAAGGCTTTGCTCCTGGCTTTGCAAAGTGCTGAGCTGGTGCCTTTCACTTCTCAATTTACTGCCATTGTCTCTGCTATCCCCTCCTGGCACCCATGCCCTGACCCCCTCCTCAGTCACTGTTGTTCCAGGAGCCTCTAGCTAGTCCTCCAGCAAGAGCCAAGACCTGGAGGAGACAGACTGAAGCTGAGGATCAGTGACGCATCCCACCCCTCCTCTTCTGTCAGACTCCTCTCTACTCAGCCTGGGTCTACTTGACATGCTGCCATGATACATCCACACAGAGCACCGACACACGGGTCCATACACCTCCAGCCAGCAGGAGTCCTCTTGGAGCACAAGAAGAGAGCACTCATGAGATTTGAGGTGAAACTTTCAAGGTTTGACTTTTTAAGAGTATATCGGGCCAGGCGTGGTGGCGCAAAGCTTTAATCCCAGCACTAGGGAGGTAGAGGCAGGTGGGTCTCTGTGAATTCGATTCCAGCCTTGTCTACAAAGTGAGTCCAGGACAGCCAGGGCTACATAGAGAAACTGTCTTGAAAAACAAAAAAAGCAAATAACGAAAAAATTTATTGTTTCTGTTTATGTGTATGCATGTGTGCCTGTGTGAGCTCATGTGCACCACATGTATGCATCGAAACTCCTGGAACTGGCTTTGCAGGTGTTGGTGAGCCACTGGTGTGGGTGCTGGGAGCTGAACTTGGGTCTTCTGTAAGAGCAAAAGATACTTTATTTTTTTTTACATTTATTTATTTATTATGTATATGTCATACAGCTTTCTGCCTGCATGTATGCCTGCAGGCCAGAAGAGGGCACCAGACCTGATTATTGATGGTTGTGAGCCACCATGTGGGTGCTGGGAATTGAACTCAGGACCTCTGGAAGAGCAGACAGTGCTCTTAACCTCTGAGCCATCTCTCCAGCCCCCAAAAGATACTTTTAAGCCATCTCTCTACCCTCGAAGCTGAATGTCTTAGTTGGGGTTTTACTTCTGTGAACAGACACCATGACCAAGGCAAGTCTTGTAAAGGGCAACATTTAATTGGGGCTGGCTTACAGGTTCAGAGGTTCAGTCCATTATCATCAAGGTGGGAGCATGGCAGTATCCAGGCAGGCACGGTGCAGGAGGAGCTCAGAATTCTACATTTTCATCCTAAGGAATCCAGGAACAGACTGAGCATCCTCAGGCAGCTGGGAGGAGGGTCTTCAAGCCCACCCCCACAGTGACCAGTGGTTTTGCCTAATGAATGTCTGTGCACTGCTTACATACAGTGCCCATGGAGGCCAGAAGTGAGCATCTGTTTTTCCGGAACTTGGTTGTGAGCTGACATATGGATGCCTAGAATCCAACGCTGGTCTTCTTGATCAGCATCCAGTACTCTTAACACTTGAGCTATCTCTCCTGCCCCTGTATGTTTTAACAGTGTTGTTGCTGTTGTTGTTGTAAAAATATAAAAAATAAAAAGGTATCTTTTATCCCCACTAGGTCTACACCGCCGTGCCCCAAGATATCTGCTGGATATGTCAATTCTCAGTCATCAAAGCCTCTCACCCACTTTGCTCCATCCCCTATCACACTGCCGAAGGCCTCTCTCTGAGCCGACAGCAATCTCTCTACCTATCTAGTTCCCAAGGCAGGTTTCCATGCCAGAAACACACATCCCAACTCCGTGGTGGCCCAGACCAGCCGCCCCACACTCCATTATACTTAAATCTACACATGAAAGAACACACAACACAATAACCTTTGACCCAATTGATAAGATATAACTGCCCACCTAAACATACAAAGCCCAGTACCATCCATCCCTTAAGAACATTAATAACAACCTGTAAATACACAGAGCAGAATCTTAACGTCACCTTCCATGTTGTCTACGGGCTACTGTCCCCCCCACCCCCACCCCGTCTTCTCCTCTTCCTTCAAACTCTTCTCCCGCCCATCCTTCCATCTTGTCCAATGACAGGCCTCCTTCTATCCTGTACCTGCCCTCACCTGTATTTTACAGATTAAATGGGGAGAAGGTTCTGGGGAAGTCACCTGAGTCCTGAGTACATGACTTGATAGCCGTCCTTGGGGCACCGAATTAGCATCAAAATACAGATAACTCCAGGGCAAACCACAACAGTTGTTATTGTTGTCGTTATTAATTATTGTTCTATTACATTAAATGCTTGCAAGCACACACACAGTCTGAGAGTGTGCACATGTGCCACAAGTGAGCATGTGAGGTCAGAAAAGAACTTATAGGAGTTGGTTTTCTCTGTCCACCATGTGAGTCCTGAGGCTTCCTGGCATCATCATCATCATCATCATCATCATCATCATCATCATTATTATTATTATTATTATTATTATTATTATTATGAGACATGGTCTCATGTAGCAAAAGCTAGCCTCAAATGACTGTGTAGCTGATGCTGGTCTAAACTCTTGATCCTTTCTCCTCTAACTCCTAAGCTAGTTCACAGACATGTGCTACCCTGTTAGGCCAAGGCTAGACCCTTCCTGCATAAGGGAGAAGAAAGTGAGTGGCACTGTCTGAGCTATAACGAAGCTTGCAAAAGATCAGGAAGGGGCTGGCTATGTTCAGGAAGTCACTAGAAGACATGGAACCACGTTGGCTCAGGTTGTGAATCATGCCGTGGGATCTTTAAGCTCAAACGGGGAAGAGATGAAACTCTTGCCAGGAAAGGGTCAATGTCCACACTATCCCAGGAGCCCACCAGTGAGCTAAGACCAGACAAATCATCTCAAGACTCGGGAGCCGATGAATGGGAGAGGAAACCAAACCCAACCAAAAGAACGTAAGGTCCATGTTGCTCTGCTTCATGCCCGGGTAGCTTACTGTCAACCTTCCCAGTGACCCCAGATGCTCTGCCTACAAATGTTTGCCAAGAGTGGCACTTTGTGGAACTGGAGAAGGAGTGACACTTCCTGCTTGAGTCAGCACAGCACAGAACAGGAAGGCCTGTGAAGAATGGAGGCTCCTGGGCTCCATGGTGAGAGCAGAAGTGACCCTCCCTCCCACCCCCCAGGCTTCCAAACCTCCTGGGAGTCTTTGGACTATCATCTGTCCGATGTTAGGGTTTGTAGAACAAAGCACAGACCCTGGGCACTGACCTCCCCAAGATGCTTCCATGCAGCCAGAATGCTCTTAAAAATATTTTATCGGCACATACTTATTTTAATTGTTAAAAAATGTTTATTTATTTAGGTATTTATTTATATGAGTGTTCTGTCTTCAGACGCACCAGAAGAGGGCATCGGATCCCATTACAGATGGTTGTGAGCCACCGTGGGCTTGCTGGGAATTGAACTCATGACCTTTGGAAGAGCAGTTAGCACTCTTAACCACTGAGCCATCTCTCTGGTCTCTTATTTTAACTTTTTAATTATGTGTGTATGTGTATGCATATGTGCATGTGAGAGTAGTTCGTGTTTGAAGAGCGCATTGGATTTCCTGGTTACAGGTGGTTGTGAGCCACCTGATGGAGGATCAGGATACTGGGTACCGAACTGTGCCCTCTGGGATTTCTTATAATGGCTGAGCTATCTCTTTAAACCCCACCCCAATACGTTTTGTTTAA